>NW_023396711.1:0-162010 GCF_011125445.2 Fundulus heteroclitus | reverse complement strand
AAACATTTCTTGTCTGTAGATCATGGATGCCATGTTTTATCTGAAAGGAAAGGTAATGTGATATGCATACTTTTTACCACGTCATGTTGAGATCAAATCTTGGACTTAACCAAAACTTACTGTGTCTAGCATTGTAAATCCACACTTGCTTCATTCACAAATGTTGTCTTTTATTTAAGCATGATCAAACATGTGTCCTGACATCACATGTAATTACCAATATATTAGAGGGCACAAAAAGGGCCAGGAGCACCTACTTTGTGAAGGTATGATTAATTTATCGACCAACACACTAGACTGGATGCAATTTATACACAACCTCACTCATGCTTCATGCTGGGTGATAACATAGTGGCCTGTATATGTTACCTAAGAATACTGTGAAGCCCTCTACTTATGTGGACAGTTGTGCTCTGACAATAAGCCTCTTTAACCAAGACTTGGCAATCATAATCCTGACAAGACAAGACCTACTGTATATTTTTCTATTACCCCATCTCCCCAGAATAACATTCTACACAGCAGTAGGTATATCATGGGCCCCTATTTGGAGAATGGTAACCACTGGACCTTTGTTGTAAGTAAACATAGTGCTAACTATGTAAGTAATGTTTTATTGTTTAAGTTCTCTGATAATTCTGCATTGGGATAATCAAGTTATGATCGTCTTCTCCTCCAGTGGTCAAGGAGAGTCATTGCTGTACATGTAATTTCTCTCAAACCTGTTCCACCACTCCAGGTTCCAAACATAGTTCCAGTCTCTGTCCCTGTTTACAACTTTACCAATGCTCTCTGTCTCTGTCCTGGTTTTTGTGCTTCAAATCACTAAAGTTACTGTTTCCTTTTTGTAGCATTTGACCTAACCTCCAAGGTCATTACATATGCCAATTCTTTGGGTGGTCTACGGATAAGATGTCCGCAATCAAAGACAATTGGGGTAAGTTAGGGAAACGTATGCTGAGCGGGTAGCTCAGTGGTCTAAGGGGTTAGACAAGGAATCATAGGATCGCTGGTTTGAGTCCTAGATGTTGACTTGATGTTGTAATTCCCAAATTAAAGACGACAGAAACTGTATTTCGCTACGCTACTTGTTTGGAACATCAAGGAACACCACTAACCACTCGGTGAGTTGCACAGTTTTGAAAACGAACCTTAAGGGTTGTTTTAGGACGTGTTTGAGTAACCTACTACAGTATGCCCATTGCCAGCCACCCTGAGAAGCGAAAGGCGATTCAAAACGAGTCAGAAAAGTCGAGACAGGACCAATCGTCAAAATTTCGGTATCCACCACCCTAGTTCATCCAAAACAAACCAGAAAACGGCCTTAAAGTGCTAAAACCGGAATTTTCCTTTAAGAAGATGAAGAAGAGAGAAAGTAAGGGTAATTCAATTTACTGATTTACTGTAGTCTACTACACTGTAATTAAAGCAACATCAAAGAACTTTCCCTCTGTCGCACCCACGCTATTTGTTTACCCAGCACCAGCTTTGCAAATAACGATGTCCACAGACAAGGTAGAATATGTTGCACGATTTATGAAAGTACGATGTATTGCGACATCAGATGTGAGGCAAATTTGTAGTTTCTTATGTCTCATTCCATCGAACTACAGATCCGCTAGCCCTGGAAGCAAATGTAATTTGCTGCCGCTAGGGTGCGTCTAGATTTCTAGGCTACAGATACGCTACCCGATCTGGCAAACTTACATAGTGCGGTTATAGCCGATAGAGGGCCGCAAAGCGAATTCAGAAGTGCCGATCACCCTGTTACAAGTTGATGAACCACTGAAACTATTTTGGAACCATTATTTAAGGTACAAAAAAGTCTTTAGTGTTGCTTTAATGCTAAAATATATTATTAAGGTGCACACAGATTAAAACTGTTGCTGAACTCTTGATAGACTTGCCTTTGGCTTTGAGGGAACCCTTCCCTTAGTTGATTTAAACCAGTTGTATGAGTACTAATGTGTGCAGGCTGCAAATCAAAACTAAAAGTAGTTTTCGTTGTAACCAGCAGATTAATACCAGCAGCAAAGAGCAGATAAAGATCAGATTGTGTATCGAAACATACTTGTCATTAAAGTTCCTGTTTACATTTCTCTAAATGTAAATATGCAATTGTATTTTGTAGAGGAATGTGTGACCCTTTCAGAGGATCTAAACTTCCTGGCAGCAAAGTTCCTCCCCATCACCAAAATCAGCCAGACCTGTCTGGAGGAGGGTGATGGGTTACATGAGGCCATTGCAAAAACTGAAAACTGCAGGTACTTGTGCTTGTGTACAGTTATCATTTGACTTATTGCATTATCATTTGACATCCTTTGAATAATTGCATTATTTCTCATTGTTGTCATGAAAATCAATGCCTCCAACCAAACTGTACCATTTACTATACATTTGCAGGAAGACACTGGGACACCTCCTGACCACCATGGAGGCCAATTGGCAAATTATGGCCTGGCCACTCATGACCTTGGTCCCCAAATGTTGAAAGGCACCTTTGCCCTGATCGACACCTGTCTGGCCAAAAAATTGAAATTTGGAGACCCAGAAATAAAGTGAGATATTGATTGTACACATTTATAATTCTTTATTTTCATTCATATACTGCATTGATGTATTGCATATTCTCTTATTCTTCTCCTACCATAGAGACAAACAAGCCAGTCTCCAACCGGCCCAATAACTGTATATCAAGTGTTCAACATGTTCAATAAAATCAGTCCTTTGAGTGGAGTCTGTTGTGTATCCTTGTTCTTCTTTTAGTTGGAAGTTCTCATGCTTTGTTCTTTTCATTTGTTGCCTATATGCATGTAAAGCCTGTCAGGGTTTACTCCAGTTAGCAGTTCTCTGGAGACACCAGGACACAGAGCAGAACTTCTCCAGGGACAAACAGCAAAGTAAGAGACTATAGAAAACTGGCAGGACTAACCTTAAACAAGAAAAACAAATCTTCCAAGGCAAAAAACAGGGACTGGCATGGAGAGGTGTGGAATGATGACGGCCCAGTGCTGAACTGAAGGCAGAGGCAGGTTAAATAGAACACTTCACAGGTGGAACCAGGGTCTGGCTAATTGACTGGTAAATGATATCAGGTGTGACTGACTGCTAAGGAGGTGAAGTGAAAATTGACAGAAAATAACTGATGACTGAAAACTAACAATAAATAAAGTCAAACCTAACCCAAAGAGATGAAAAAATGAAAATAACAGAAAAACAAAGCCAAACCAAAACTCAACCATGACAAAGTCAAAATT
This sequence comes from Fundulus heteroclitus, assembly GCF_011125445.2. NCBI lineage: Eukaryota > Metazoa > Chordata > Actinopteri > Cyprinodontiformes > Fundulidae > Fundulus > Fundulus heteroclitus. Next base: position 158,753 of record NW_023396711.1, on the reverse strand, counting down.
TCTTTTTTTTGGACACACTGGTGAAGTTGCTGAAAGCCAGCTTGTGTGCTCTTTGTACAGTGTTATACAGGTCATGGCTTGGCTTGAAACTATTTGAACTGCACCACTCTAGTAGGTCTGTCAACATGGCATGTATAGACGGTTTCTGTTCAGCTTCAGGCTTTTGTGACTGTACTGTGTTTCTGAGTGTGTGGGTAGCTCTGAGGTTGGAGGATATTTACAACATGTATACAGACACATTTTTCTCTGTGACTATTTGCTGTACACGTGCACAAAGTTGGACTTTTCAGACTGACAACACTAATGCTTCCATCACTATGGAAGACGGTTACGTTTCATCATTTTTTTTTTTTTTGATCAAGGTCTTTTTATTATTTTTCTTCTTTTCTTTACATACACCACACACACACAAAAAAAAATAAAATAAAATAAAATAAAATTAAAAAAAAAAAAAAAAAAAAAAGAAAAAAAAAAAAAAAAAAAGAAAAAGAAAACCCGACGAAATATACAACAAAATCCCTCCCCACCTCCCTCCTATACCGGGTCTACTACCCCAACAAGAATACACCCTTTTATTCATACATCAGCCGATACAAAGCACAGGTTTGCAACACAAACCAATATTTGACCTTACACAAAGTTATCTGCCGAAATATTCCCGACATAGGATATAATGGCTGCCAGACGTCAAAGAATTTGTTCCCAGATCCCCTTAACAGTATATCTGATCTTCTCTAAATGAATGTAAGACATAACTTCTCTTAACCAATGTCCATATCTTGGAGGATGTGGATCCTTCCATCGAAGAAGAATAAGTCTTCTAGCCAGTAGAGAGCAGAAAGCTAACACAGTCCTCTTGATGTTTGCTGAAAGAGGTCCTCTGCTGGAGCCACCCAAAGAGAGAGATGAGTGGTGATGGATAAACAGTTTGTCCAAATATTCCTGAAAAAGTGTCGAAGATGCCTTGCCAATATCTGTGTAACTTTGGACAAGACCAGAATGTGTGTAGTAAAGTGTGGCTGGAGATTGTTTACAACGATCACACGTCGGATCCAAGTCCCTTTTGAATTTACAACAATCTGTCCTTAGACCAGTGTAAACGATGTACTACCTTGAATTGAACTATAACATGTTTCAGACATATTGAGGACGAATAGATATTTTGAATAATTTTTTGCCAAACTGTATCTGATATGGACTCCTCCAAGTCCATCTCCCACTTGACCCTCAAGGAATCTAAATTGGTATCATTAAATGAACTGAGCAGGGAATAGACTTTACTCATAGAGCGTCTTGTTACAGACTTGCACATCAAAATCTCATCAACAAGGGAAGTTGGTGGATGTAGAGGAAACATCCAGAATTTGACCATTACAAAATGTCTCAATTGTAAATACCTGAAAAACTGTGACTTGTGAATATCAAATTTCTGTGTGAGCTGTTCGAATGAGGCAAACTTATTGTCTATATAAAGATCGTTAGAGAAGTTATTCCCTTTAAACTCCAGGCATAAAAAACAGAATCCATTAGTGAAGGAGCAAAACATGTGATTATTTGATACTGGAGCAGATATTAATAATTCCGTACTTTTAAACATCCTCCTACACCTGATTCCAGATTTTTATTGTGTGAGTTATAACCGGATTAGAAGTATACGTTGAGATTGGTTGATCAAACGGTAACCGGGAGCAGAGTAAAGCAGAGAGAGAACTAGCCGTAACTGAATTCCTCTCTAAGTCACCCAAGTGGGAGCAGGGTTGTCCTCTCTCAACCAGTACAGTAAGGCCCTAATATTAGCCGCCCAGTAATAATATAGGAAATTGGGGAGTGACAAGCCACCAAGACCATGGGGTAGCTGTAGCATCTTACAGCCTATCCGCGGGTGCTTCTTATTCCAAATAAATGACGACAACTCACTATTTAATTTTGTGAAGAAAGTCTTGGTGAGAAACACTGGCACGCTCTGAAATAGATAAAGTAATTTAGGCAGTATTGCCATTTTGATTATATTGATTCTACCTCCCAGGGATAGAGGCAGAGATGCCCATGTAGTGATGTCTTTCCTAAGGTTCACCAGGAGAGGCAGATAGTTTGCTGGATAAAGATCTTTGTAACTGTGAGTATCCAGATAACCAAGGTATTTAAATTTAGCAGGGCTAATTTTGAAAGGGACTGAACCCATATGCTGCACTTCCATTGGAGTCACAGGCATCAATTCACTTTTTTGAAGGTTAACCTTATAGCCAGAAATGTTTCCAAACTTTTGAAGTAAAATAGTAACTCAGGAATACTAGATAAGGGATCTGAGATATAAAGAAGTGTATCATCAGCATATAGGGAAACTTTATGTTCAGTGCCAAACCGATCAATACCTTTAATTTTGGGACTGTTTCGCAAGGCCACTGCGAGTGGTTCAATTGCAATTGCGAATAAAGTGGCGAAAGTGGGCATCCCTGCCTCGTCCCACGTTTCAGTTCAAAATAACTGGATAAATTACTGTTAGTGCGTACTGCTGCCATTGGCAAGGTATATATCAACTTCACCCATGAAACAAATTTAGGACCGAAGTTAAACATCACCAAGGTCTTAAATAGATAGTTCCATTCCACCCGGTCAAACGCTTTCTCAGCGTCCAGCGAGATTAAAACTTCATTACAATTGTGACCGGGCGGGGCAGAAGTGTACAACACATTAAATAGCCGCCTGATATTAAAGAAGGATTGACGATTTTTAATAAAACCAGTCTGGTCAGGTGAAACAATTGTAGGGATAATCCGTTCAACTCGTTTTGCCAACATCTTTGTGAGAATTTTAACATCAGTGTTTAATAACGATATTGGGCGGTATGAACTGCAGCTCAAGGGGTCTTTATCCTTCTTTAAAAGCAGTGATATTACAGCCTGACGCATAGACAGCGGCAGTAAATGTATGGCCAGAGACTCCTCAAAAACTGATAGCAGCAGGGGAGAAAGTAAATCAGAAAACTTCTTAAAAAATTCTGCCGGGAAACCATCTGGTCCTGGAGATTTTCCATTTTGCATATTTTTAATTGCAGAGTTAATCTCAGCTAAAGAAAAATTTCTTTCCAATTCGTTAGATAAATCAGAACTTAGTGACGGGATTTTAATATCTTTAAAAAAAATCATCCAATTCAGTTGGGTTAAGTGAGGCTTCAGAGGTATACAAAGATTGGTAAAATTTGCTGAAACATAGACTAATTCCAGCATCCTCATAACATTTTACACCATGCTCATCATTAATTGCTGAGATATCCTGTTTAGCTGAGCGTTGCCGTAGCTGCTGCGCAAGAAGGCGTCCAGCCCTCTCACCATGCTCATAGTAGCCACACCTAGATTTGGATAATAAATATTCGGCCTGTTGGGTAGATAAGATGTTAAACTCTGTCTGGAGTAATACACGTTTTTGAAGAGAGTCTTGTGTAAAAGTATGGGAGCATTCCCTATCTAATTGTAGAATCTGATCTGTTAACAATTTTTAGCCGTTCGATACCTTTCTTCTTTTTGTTTGCACAGTAAGAAATGATTTGACCTCTCAGGTAAGCCTTTAATGACTCCCAAACAGTGCTGAGTGGCATCCCAGGAGTCCGATTAATATCAATAAAATACTTAATTTCAGAAGTAAGCATATCGACGAAGTTTTCGTCAGATAAAAGTATGGGATTAAGTCGCCAAGGACGATAGACTGATTGCACAACAGGAATGTTCAGTTTCATTGTGAGCGGACTATGGTCAGAAACGACTATAGCTCCATAATTACATTCGCTCACTAAAGGTAAAATCCGTTTATCGAGGAAAAAATAGTCAATCCGGGAATAGCTCTTATGAACAGGAGAAAAAAACGAATACCGTCTTAGGGTCGGATTTCGAAAACGCCATACGTCAACCACTCCATAGGTGTTAAGAAATGAATTAATTGACTGGGCAGATTTAGAGAGAGAGATCCTTCCCGCTGTACTACGATCAAGGGATGATAGCACACAATTCACATCTCCTCCAATTATAAGGTTATGTGTTGAAATATTAGGTAAATTTGAAAAGAGCGTGTTAAAAAACGTTTGATCATCCCAATTTGGAGCATATACCGAGACTAAAATAACTGGAAGCGCATACAGTTTTCCAACCACAATAACATAGCGTCCGGCAGCGTCCGTTTTGACACAGGACGCCGTGAATTGCACCTGTTTACCAACTAAAATGGCTACCCCTCTCGATTTAGATTGGAAATTAGACTGAAACACCTGACCGGACCATCGCCTACATAGATTTGCACTGTCTGCTTTACACAAATGGGTCTCCTGTAAGAAAGAGATATTAGCCTCAAGTTGTCTTAAATGTGTCGTAACTTTCCTAAATTTCACTGGACCATTAAGGGATTTCACATTCCAACTCACACAATTAACTGGGTGACTGTTGATGAACCTATTAGTATTAGGACTGCTCATGAATGGTCAATCAGATGTAGTACAATAACCACAAACCATCACAAAAAGGTAACTGACAAAAGGCATATTCAAAACAAATAGATCCGGTATAGTCCCACCCATCTCTCCTGAATAACCACGGAGAACCCAACAAACAAATATCCACACATTTGTGCTTGTGCTAGGGAACTTGTCTCCCTGCCTGGGCTCCCGCCAAGCTAAATAAAGCTAAAAAAAAAAAAAAAAAAAAAAAAAACATACATACATATATATATATATATATACATATATACACACATATATATATATATATATATATATATATATATATATATATACATATACATATATATATATACACATATATAAATAAAAGGAAAAAAGAAAAAGGTTCCTCTACTTTAAAGTATTAATGTCGTTTATGCTCCTTGCTGCATCGATACAATAAATGCATCATTGACCAAGATCTGGACAGACCCCCTGTGAAACCCTCATACATAAACACAAAAGAAGAATGTTGTCCCTCGGAATAGTGTCGAAAATTAAATCAAGATATAGCACGGGACATAATGTCGGAAAGTTCTGTACAACCTGAAATAATGGAACGATGGGGATTGGACCCGCAGTTAACGTCGGTCCTCGCTGGCCGTTGCTGAGATGATTTTCTTTTTAACGTAATCCATTGCTTTATTGGCATCCAAAAACTCCTTGTCCTCCTCCCCATGAGAAATGCGGAGCCTAGCAGGAAAAAGCAGGCCGTAACGAACATCTCGTCGGTTGCGAAGAAGCCTCCTCACCTCCGAAAACGCCGCCCGAGCCCTGGCCACCACCGCTGTATAATCAGATGTGATGATAATCGGTGCCTCCTTGAAGCAAAGAGGGCCACGGCTCCGAGCCCGACGTAATATTTCCACACATTCTTGATAATAGTGCAGCTTAGCGACAATGACCCGCGGCTTATCGCCTGACTTGCTCCCACTGCCAGTACGATGAACTCGGTCAATCAATGGCGCTTTATCCATCTGTAGCACCTCTGCTAGCAGTTTAGCCACTGATTCAGTGGAGCTGGATTCTGTCGTCTCGGGAACCCCAATGATCCGCAAGTTGCACCGTCTCATGCGTCCTTCCATATCGTCACACTTCTTTTTGAGCCCATCAACTTCTTCTTTCAGCTCCAACACAGTGGTGCGTAGAGTAACAACCTCATCGGACCAGGTTGACAAGCCGTCTTCTACCTCTTTGACGCTTTGTTTAACGTGGTCTAGGTCGGCACGGAGTAGCATTGTGCCGTTAGCCACTTCCGCTCTCACCGCTTGTAGCTCTCCTTTAATAAAAGTGAACTCTTCAGCCAGAGCCTCTTTTATTTCGGATTTAATCACAGCTGAGATATCGGTTTTTATAGCGGCAAGAATGTCGGACTTCAAGGAGAGTGCGTCCGCCTCACCACGGGAAGGAGAAGGGGGTGCTGAGCTTCCGGATATAGCAATAGTCTGCTCCGAGGCGGTATCGGGCCTAGCAGCCGGAACGCTAGAGTGTTTGCCTTTCCTCAAATTTGTCGCCATTCTTCTACTCTTCCAGGCAGGAGTCACTTGGAGGACGAGTCCGGACAGACCTAATGCTCAGAACAGCAAGGACATTTAGTGGAGAACCATAAACTAAAGAGGTTAAAGCGGGAGCCCACGCGAGGCACGTCTTACTCCTCTTCCGCCATCACGTTTTCATCATTTTTGTGGTACAGTTGACTGTTGATTACTTTTTTTGCTTCTGTATTTCGCATGTTCTCAATATCCATCCCTCTCCTCTGTGCCTCTGTCTTCACTAAAATGATGTGCTTACACAGGTTACCTATTCTGAAACTTTCGCAATCACACATAAAGTTAACTAAATTGACAGTGTAGCAGTTGGGACCAGATTCAGATTTTACAGAACATTTTCCATTTTCCATGTTTAAGTTTGAGCCAAGACCCTTTTCAAGCATGACTGCAGCTTCCTTAGCAGCAGCGGAGGTGTCCACTTTCAGCCTTCCAGCTTCTGTGAGGTCATCCATGTAACTGCAGTTAGGGGAAAATATATTATTTTCAAAGATACAAGAGGGTATGAAAGACTAGGACAACAGAACCATGCCACTAAAGTAAAATAACTAACCTGTAATACTTCTGCATATCTCCACACAGCAAATGTAGAAGTTGGTCAACTCTCTTGTTGGCCTGGCCCCGTAGAAACTGATACTTCAGTGTAAGGAAGAATCTTAAAAATAAAAAAGGCAGTATGTAATTCACATGTGATGAGCAAGGTATTTTTAGATTTGACAGCAAAACATCCACCATGTCAGCTATGCTTTAAAGGAAAAATGAATACTGTATATAAGGTAATTGTTACCATATTCATATTAACAAAACAATACACAAATGTATACAGTTAGGCCGTGGGCCAGAATCTGTAGGGTGACTTTTTGTATGAACTGTCAGGGGGCAACTTTCTTCCACCGGGATAAGTTGCTACACATAGCAGTGATCTCAAAACACCAATGTTCCCTCGTTTTCACTTGCACATTAATAAGTTATAGCCGATAAAAAATCTAAACTTTTGCGCTCCGGTCCAAGAGATCACGTGATCATTCATTTTCTAACACGCTTATCCCTGCTGGGTTCGTGAGGGGTGCCGGTGTCCATCTCCAGCCTTCAATGGGTGAGAGGCAGCGTATACCCTGGACAGTGTCTATCTCCAGCTGTTAATATGAATATGGTTACAAAATGAATGATGGATGGTCTGGGCTATTTCTTTTCCCTTGGCATAAAGATCTTTGCCAACTGGCGCCAGAAAATGCTATTATTGGGCTTTCTTCGTCTGGAAACAAATGTTTACAACCCTTTACGGGCGCAGCCATGATGAACTGGTTGAACTCGCTCAGCTGACAATACAGCGATCTGATTGGTTGAGCAGCAAAAATCGAATCATGTGACCTCTTGGATCGGAGCGCCACAGTTTATATTTTTTATCGCCTATAACTTTTTAATGTGCAAGTGAAAACGTGGGAACATTGGTGTTTTGAGATCACTGCTATGTGAAGCAACTTATCCCGGTGGAAGAAAGTTGCCCCCTGACAGTTCATACGAAACATCTTAAGGAGACGTCCTGCAGATTCTGGCCCACGGACTAAATACTGTTTTTTAAAATATGAATGACAAATGGTTAGTATAATACCTCTCTGCCTTGTTGTTGGTCTCACTGCTACAGTGAAAGAATGTTCTGCCAAAATTAACCCACAGCTCAGCATAAGGGAACCAATGGGTCTTTAGGTAGGTTGTCACATGTGTACTACCTAAATAGGTGTCAATCTCGCTGCACTTTTTAGCAGACACACTCAGAAATTCTTCTTCCTAAAAAACAGATTTTTGTCTCAGATCCTTCATCATCAATATCACTATTAAAGGCTATTATATCAATTGTTCCATACAGTATACAGAATACAAAATGTATAATTTTGCTTTTGTTGATCACTTAATTGGTACTGGGCTTATGAATATTAAAAAAGAAGAATATTACCCTTGGGCATGCTTTCATGGACACTATGGCATGTATGACCACATTTCTCTGGTCAGCTGTCAAGTGCCCTCCATCAGTCTTCACAAGCCATCTATTAACAGCCTATAGCAGCATACAAAAATGGTTTTAGATGAGCTACCTCTCTGGCGTGTTTCCTTTGGTCTTTGGCTAAAATATCATGTATGTTTTTGGCACAGAACCGTCTGCTAATAAAATAAAATTTAAACATACACAAACAAATGTGGCTTCTTGTGAAATCCCTTACTGTACCTTTAACATAATTAACACTATTTCTTCAGAAAATACCTACCAGCTTCACTTTTTCTGTTTGTCTATTTGAATTTTAACTGCACAATATTCTAAATTTCCCTGTCAAAAAGTAATACAGTGTAATCATTTACTTCACCTGAAGCACATGGAACCAACAAAGTAGAACCTTTGCATCTGGAAAAACATGTTTGACGGCATTGAGCACCTTTAGGTCACGGTCAATCATTACGGACCTATAGCATTTGAAAAAAAAGACAATAGAAAAAAAAGTGAGTTGTACCACACCCTGCTAGGAAAGAGAACAAACAGGCCTTCAAGTCATACATTTCTAAGGGTAAAATATTTTGCCTGAAAGACCTACTTTAGCTACTAAAGTACACTACCATTACAAATTCTGAATAATTGGGATTCCGAATAGACGGTAACAGGCTTCTTTGTGCAGTTTCTTTAAAATAAAATATTGAATGTTTCCAATACAGTGGTTTACTTTTAATAAAGAACTGATTACAACATACACATTCACTAACACTGACCTTGGATAAAAGCTAGGATTGCTTCGCTGAAGCTCCTGTATGCAAAGGCTTAGTGTTTCACTTGATTCCTTGCTCATGATAAAATATGCAAATGGTACACCTCTTCCGGTTTTATTGATCAACAGCAGTGCGTAAAAGGCATAGCCATAGGCTGTAATGCCTTTATAGGAGGCGTCCATGAAAACCATTGGATGGGGGTTCTCTTCCAGTAGTTTTTTTTTTTTGCGATGGTGTTTGAACAACTATGATAAGGGGTTGCTGGTGGATGAGTGGCTGATAAAAACAAATGTTTTGTTGAAGCTCAGTGTTGACCAAATAGTCAACACTAACAGAATCATTACGATGCAGAAAGGTGACACCATGGAGATTCTTTTTGATGAGGCGTACATCTTCAGGGGTTAGATAGAACCTTCGATTTTGTTTATCAACATGGCCATTTCTGTGTGCCCAATCACAGCTCTTCAGGAGGGTCTCCGATGTTGAGCAACCCTGTGTAAGCCACATCTCTACAAATCCAAGCAGTTCTGGGTGTATACGATTTTTCATCCCATCCTCTTCATTAGATACATCATGCCCAGTGTGTTGGAGCATTTTATGGATCACAACACCTCTGAATCCGGAATCAGTGATGAATTTAAAAGATATGTATGCCTCACAAGAATTTGCCCTGGTCTTTTGGGACTCTCCTTTGCTTTGCCCACTGGCTTTGCTGGCTCTTTCACAGGCATAGTAATGATAGTCCTTATGAGTGGAGACTGGAGCTTTGAAATACATATTCTGCTTTTCCTGCACCTCATTTATATAAATGTTCATGAAGTCCTTTTCCTCTCCTTGGACAATGACAACCTCTTGCTTAACCCGGGCATCATGTATCTTCTTCAGCCTTTTGGAAACACCCTTCAGCCAGTATTTCTCCATTATCTAAAATAAGAAGAGAACGTCAACAGGGGCATGCAGATTTTAGAGGCCCACAGAGTAAGCATGAAGCTGAACTGTCCTTATAGAAATTATGATTTAGGTTACTCTGCCCTGAGAGCAGGAGCATATTACTTCAGCCCTGGGACCAGGAGAGAGCGTGAACTGCCCTCGGACATATTATGATTTAGGTTACTCTGCCCTGAGAGCAGGAGCATATTACTTCAGCCCTGGGACCAGGTGAGAGTGTGAACTGCCCTCGGACATATTATGATTAAGGTTACTCTGCCCTGAGAGCAGGAGCATATTACTTCAGCCCTGGGACCAGGAGAGAGCGTGAACTGCCCTCGGACATATTATGATTTAGGTTACTCTGCCCTGAGAGCAGGAGCATATTACTTCAGCCCTGGGACCAGGAGAGAGCGTGAACTGCCCTCGGACATATTATGATTTAGGTTACTCTGCCCTGAGAGCAGGAGCATATTACTTCAGCCCTGGGACCAGGAGAGAGCGTGAACTGCCCTCGAACATATTATGATTTAGGTTACTCTGCCCTGAGAGCAGGAGCATATTACTTCAGCCCTGGGACCAGGAGAGAGCGTGAACTGCCCTCGGACATATTATGATTTAGGTTACTCTGCTGCTAGCTTGCTTCAGGCTAGTCCGGTGAAAATGTATAGGCCTACATTGTGTCGTAAATCATTTTAGCATGTCCAAAACACTTTGCCCCGTGTTAATAACAGACACCACATAGCCATTTTCATTTTAGATCTATAATTCTCTAACTTAGCCTAACGTTAGCTGCTACAGCTTCTTGAAATAACGTTAAGGCTAGCTCAGCCTGCTCAGTCAATCCGCAGCCTGCTAGGTATGAATGAAGGTGCACAGATGCACACACGAAAACAACCTACTATCAATTTTACTGTGAATTTAGCACTTGTATTTCACACTTTTATTTCACAAGAAAATTAACTTACCTTCCCAATGGTTCTTATAGCTAATCGAGAACTGCGACCATGAAAATAAACAGTAACAACCGCTTGCTTCTCTCGCTAACTTCAAATTCGTTAGGCGCGCCTCTCCTCTGTTCTGATTGGTTGCCTGATTGAACCAATCCCATTAGTTTCTGCCCTCAGAATATCTTTCAGTAAGCAAAACTCCCATCTGCACGCGGTACAGGACCTTACCGGCTCACTTTCACCACTGTTAAGACTAAAATTATTCATAACTCTGATCACTCTTCCTACTGCTCTGTTAACACGAACTGCAGCAGGAATTACTGATGGCCACAAGTTGTGAAAGAAGCCGAAACAGCTCAGCAGAAGGCGGAGTTTTGTCGTCCGCAGCCCAGATGGGCTTTGTGATTTTTATGCGTGAGAAATGCCATGTTTGCGTGTGAAATGTCATGTGTTGCGTGTGAGCGTGTGAAGTTAGTGAAATGCGTGTGTCACACGGTCAATGCGTGAGAGTTGAGAGCTATGTATGTAACTGTACGTATGTATGTATCGTTTGTAACTAAACGTTCTTCTGTGTGAATTAATTAATTCGGTTAAAATTATTGTTCATGGTTTCAAAATGATCATTTGTTTTGGGAGAACTGCAGCTCCGTAATTCAAATGACATTTTTAAGCATGGACTATGTTAACAAAAAGGTAAAGTAAAAGAGAGATTTAAATAACAAAGTTTGTTTTTTAACAAAATATCTGGACCAAATTAAATTGATGCACGGAGAGATTAACATGGCTTGAACGGAAATATTTCAGCTTTGTTAGAAATTGGAACTGGTGATAAGCTTTACATAAAGCTTCTTGAGTTTACTGTATGAAATTAGACCCTATAACTTGTTTTTTAGCCCTAAAGTAATTTAAAATTACTGAGATCTCATTTCTTATAATAATAATGATTCATCACAAACCAGTCCATGTGAAAGAAGTTTAGATATAGATGATTTTTGATTTAAATAGATGAGAAAAACTGTGCTTTGAACAAACCTGTATGGAACTAAATATGAATTGCTTTTCTAAGGGTTTTCTATTCATTTATTTTATTTTTAACTTGAAATTTGAATGCAACTAATGAGAAATTTTGAAAAGCGTCAAAATATCAGAAGGCCACGTTACACGCGTCATCAGTTACAAAATCATCTGATGTTATTAGTTATGCTGAACTGAGGTGAACCTCAGAGGGACAGTATAACCTGAGAAGGACAATAGATATGATAAACAAATCTGACCATGATTTAAACATCTGAATGTTTATGGCGAGGCTGGGTCTGTGTGTTCTGGCCTGGGGGTACGAAAACTATGTTAGAGGGAAAAAAATAAAATAAAACCAGCTTCTGAAGGGTTAAATTCTAACACTAATCTTGGGTTGTTTTGGGTAGTCTTCTTAATGTGCTAAATTACATGGAAAACTCTTATCATTTATAGAGAAACACTAGAAGCTCAAAAACTAAAAGGGAACAATCATTGCTTTAAAGTTTCCCCCTTGACCAATTAAGATCGAAAAGGTATATATATAAACAAAAGTATTACTAACAGCAATTACACATGGTCAAAGGACCAGAAGGATATCAAAAAGGTTTGTAATAAGTCAAAAACCTATGTCATATTGGAAAAGACATAATTGTGCTCCTTGGAAAACAATTTTGTTTTAATTTTGTTTGGTTAATTTCTTTCGGTTTTTTTTCTCTTTCTTTTGGAGGTGTTTTGAACAAAGTTTCAAAGGAAAGGGGAAGAATAGAAACCTTCCCAGGATCAGAAAAAAAGGGAAAAACATCACGTTAAAGGGACACTAAGGGGACCAGGGTTTTAACTGCATGCTATTGTGACGGCCACGGCCGCCTTTATTGTGAAGAGACTGCTCCTCTGGTTTGTGCTTCCAGGAAGTGGGCGGCGGACCTGAGTACCACACCTGCAGTGGCCTCCTATAAATTGGCCCAGAGCACATGGCTGCGTCTGTCTCTCTGGCTCTGCTCTCCATGGACTCCTCTGGCCTCCTGCTCCAGCTTTTAGTTTAGTTTGATCCATGTACACTTTCACACACCTTATACATCTCAACATTACATACACCACTGACCTACACTAGCACGTTTATTTACTTTAATAAATTGTTAAACCTTTCTTTTGTGTGGTCTCCCCATCATTGTTCCTACCCTCCTGAGCCAGGGTAGTAACACTATTAACACTCTTGTTTTTCTCTGAGTTATTGCTTTCAGATTAAAGGAGACGCCACCTTTCTGCCAACAGAAGACTCTGAAAAGACAGTGCTAGCAGTGCGGTAAGGAGTTATAATCAGATTTTGGACACTAAACTATACTTAGTTTTAACCAAGTAATGCCAGATTTTCCAGCAGGAAAGGTGGCGTCTTAAAGATGTTTGTTGCTTTCTGCTATTAACAGCTCTGTCTTTCTGCTTCTTTTTCTTTGCAAAGAAACCTGGTCAATATGATAGGAATGTGCTAACATAGAGATTTAGTCTCATTTTAGACATTCTCAAGTGCGAGAGAATGCAGAAACAGTGCCGCAGTGCCATGGGGGGCTGATCCTTGGGACAAGGACTAAAGGTGATGTCATTGACTTCAGCCTGATCCAGTTTTGAGTTTTATTTTGTCAGAGACAAAGTTTGATTTATTTTTTTCTATCCTTTTGTTTTTTTTATGTTTGTCATGTTAGAGGGAACACTGTAGTTAAAATGTTTGTGACTGTTTTGCTGTAATTTCTTTTCAACCTATGGAGCGTTCTCTTTGGCAAAAAATGCTGGCAGAATTCATTCTGTTTGCAGGCGTGAGGACTGGAGGATGGACTGTTGAAGGGAAGGAGAATGTTTGGCTGCTGATCTCAGACATTGGACTGAAAAAGGACATTGAAGGACTATGACTTTTAAATAGCATTTCATTTAATAAACATCTTAGAGTAAGCTGATTTCCGCTACTCTGGCAGGCTTCAATAAAATGCAAAGAAAAGGTTACTGGCTAAAATGGGTAATGTTGCAATAAAATTAGCATAATGACACATCCTACTAACTAACATGGGTAAATTTAGGATTAAAGCATCATGGTACAATGGTTACAATATTTATGGAGATTTAATATCTTTCAACTAGAACACAAATAACTCAAAAGTCTTTTAACCAGTTAAACATCCTAAGGGAAAAAACACATAACACTGAGTTTAGCAAACCTTTAACCTGACAGCTTTTAGATCAGGATAATTTAATGGTTATCGTCTTACATACAGAAAAGAAGTAAGATTAATTTAATTAGATTAAATTATGTGGACATTTTGGATCTGGTCAGGATTGCTGGGGGCTGTGATGATAAAAGGGTAACAGCTTGAAGGTGATGAATGAAGGTTTTCTCTGAGGAACATCAAAGCAGCAAAGACACCCCACATTGGAACTCCTGTTGTGTAAAGAACATCTTGAACGGGACATAAGGTGAGATGCTTACAATGAGAGACGTTCCACACAGGGGGGTGTGGAGACCCCTGGGGTACAGCACCCAGGGACAAGCTGCTGTGGACTGGAGCTGCTGTGGACTTGACACAGCTGGTGGAACCAGAGAGACGACGGGGTGGTCCCACAGGTTACCTGACACCTAACACTGACTGTAAAGGGTTCTGGGTTTTCAGGGTTGCTGAAAACAGAAAGCTTCAGAGAACCTTAACCTTTCCTGACCAGGCACTCAGAACACATAGATCAGATTACCAGGGCCTAGACAAATAGGAACGCAGAGACGCGTTCATCCAAGAACTTCTTAATTAAAGTCCTTAATCCTCAGTTTAAGAAGATAAATAGATAAATAATCACAATGTACACAATGTAAGGTTTACTTTATTTTAGGATTAATTTGGGAAATAATTCGGATTTGCTTAAGTAGCTTTGGTTGTTCAACAATGTTAGAACGTTTTCAAAAGCTCCTGTTCTCTCCTGCTCACTGCTTTGTTTTGTAGAACCTTGGCGTCCTTGAACAGTAACAGCATGGTATAAATATTTTGTCTTTTCTGTGCAGAACAGCACCTCACTTTCTTCTTTAAAAAAAAAGAGAGAGAAAGAGGGAAATAGCTTCCACATGGAAAGGCTTTCTTTTTCTCAGTTGGGTTTTCAAAATAAAACGGGAAATGTCATGAAACGAATATGTTGATGAAATTGTGTTGCAGAGAACTTCAACTATCAGACAACAACAGTTAAGACACACATTGAAAGCATTCTGTTAAGAATCACTATGAATTTACTGCAGATACATTTGAACTTAAAGATTACTCTTTTAACTAATAATTAAATTGCAGAATTCTGAGAGCTAAATAATTGTGGACTGAAATATCTTGAATGTGAAAATGCTTGGAGAATGTTTAATAAATGACACATGAAAGGGGTTTTGATAAGAACACTAATTACACCTTGTTTCTGTTCTCCAGTGGAAACAAGGACTCGTGTCTGCAGACCATCTTCACAAAGAGAGAAATGCAAAATAAAATGCTCAGTGCCCATCCAGAACTGAACGCTTATTACCATCCAGCTCAATTGTCCAGCCTGCGAGGAGGAACCAATAAGAGGACTGGGGATGAAGAAGCCAGAGAACTCTGATTCCTTATTCTTCAACGGGAGGAGTTGCCTGAAGAGACCCTAAGCGCGATTAGATTATTTTCTGCCTTGTGCCTGAATGGCCTGAAGGCTTCCTTAACTTTGCGTTCTTGACGTTTCAGACTCTTCTCATATTGTGTTGCTGTTTGTTTAACTGCTCTGTTCCACTGACTCACATGTTTGATTTTTTTGTGTTATGAGATCTACACTTTAATATTACATCATGTTGATCAATATGGTTTTATGGTAAAAAATGGAAACTGTTTGCTTCAGACACACAAGGATCTATGGTTTATGCACCTTTTGATGTGATATAGGAAGAACCAGGATCGGATTGGCTCTAAAGATCCTTTAATATTAGCTGGTAATGATAACACTTACATTCAATACAGGGTTTTCAGGCTCAGATTGGCCGAGAGCAGATCTCCCTGGGAGGGGGGCTTGCCAGTTTTTACTACCCCTAGGGGTAGCTTTTTCTGTGGTTCCCCTGCCCGTACTGAACCTCTCCTGCCTTTGCTTCTGGTGTTGTAAGTTTGGAGTGGTGGATTATTGTCCATCGTAGGGGTGAGTGGAGAAAGGAGTTGGAGGGTATTCAGGGTGGGTCAGAGTAGACGGATTCGACCTTGGTTACTGAACAGGTTTAGCTTACCATAGTCTAATGTAATTTCAAAATAATGTGCGCATAGGTACCTAAAACAGGCCTTACCTAATTAGATGAATCCTAAATTGTAGACAAAAGCTAAACCTTTGATCTTGTGTGTTAAAGCTCTATGAAGCATTCATGTTGATCTGTACTAAAAGTTCCAGCGCTACCCGGTTCCAACACGGGGACCCTTTGGGTCCCACTTTACGAGTTACAGAAATGGTTCCTCTGTGCTTTGTTCACATTTTCAAGTGATGGGTCATCTTGTTTTGTCTTGATGCTGACGATGCCATCATCAAAAAAAAAAAAAAAAGAGAGGAATGTTATAAGAATTATTATTCTGAAGTCACTATGGCTTCACACCACTCGGACAGAGGAGGCCTGGAGACCTGATGTCTGTGTATAAGATCCACTGTTTTCTGATTGCAAGGCCAAATGCTGCAGCTGCTGAGGGATACTGATTGTTTACGATAGACTGTCTTTGTTATGTCTCAAACCAAGGCCACGGTGCAGTATTAGGGGAAGCCCGAAAAGCGACACAGACAGAGACAGGGCAGACGCAGACTGCAGCGGAACCGTGGGGTGCGATTACTTTCCATCTATGTGACCTCTGCTCTGTTTCTCAATAAAAGTGCTGGAACTATATCACCGCCGTCTCCTCATTTAGTAAAGATGGGAACTCAGTTACTATTGTTTAGAATTCCACCCAAAACTCCCATAACACCAGGACAGTCTTAATGTCTCAGCTTTAGTGGACTCTGGTTCCGATTTGAACCTGATTGACCAAGGATTGCTTACCCAGCTTTGTATTAGAACTTTCTTTTATCTGCGCCCCTCCGAGTCTCCGCTTTAGATGGAGAGAAATTAACATTGATTAAACATCAGACCGAGCCACTGGAAGTGATTGTATCCGGAAATCATTGAGAACAACTTTCTTTTTTTGTTTTCCCAGTAAGACACTCCCCGGTTGTGTTAGGTTTGGCTTGGTTAACTATTCATAATCCTCATTTAAATTGGACCATGTCTCAGTTAAAATCCTGGTCCCCTGCCTGCCATTTACGTTGCCTACAGTCAGCTCAGCCAGTTTCCCATCCCTCCAATTCTCCCCCTGAATCGGAGAATAGCATTGATTTAACCTGTGTTCCTGAGCAGTATCACGACCTGCGTTTAGTTTTTAGTAAGAGTCAGGTCTGCTCACTTCCTCCGCATCGCCCTTATGATTGCGCTATTGATCTACTACCAGGGGCTCTGCTACCCTCCAGCCGCCTCTACAATATCTCGAGGTCTGGACGTCAGGTGCTCGAGAAATATATTGGTGAGTCTCTTGCTGCTGGATTAATTCGCCCTTCCTCCTCTACATTAGGTGCAGGTTTCTTTTTTGTGGGGAAGAAAGATGGTTCCCTCCGGTCGTGTATCGACTACCGAGGGCTAAATCAAATCAGATCCTGAAAAGATTAAAGCAGTTGTAGAGTGGCCAACCCCAGACTCCAGGAAGCAACTTCAGAGATTCTTGGGTTTCACTAACTTTTACAGACATTTTATTAAGAACTACAGCCAGATCGCAACCCCTCTGCATGCATTACCTACACTAAGGTTCCGTTTATCTGGAGTTCAGAGGCTGAAGCCTCTTTTTCTGAACTTAAGACGAGGTTTTCACAGGCCCCCATACTCATTCATCCTGACCCAGCTAAACAATTCACCCTTGAAATAGACGCATCAGATACAGGTGTCGGTGCAGTATTATTCCAACAGTCTGATTCCGATAACAAACTTCATCCTTGTGCCTTTTTCTCTCGCCGGCTGTCTCCAGCTGAGCGAAACTATGACGTAGGGGACCGTGAACTGTTAGCCATAACTCTCTCCACAATTCGCACCTCAGGAACAGGAGAAGGAGCTGGCGTCCATTCTTCCCCCCACAAGCACTTTTGGAGCACTACATCGGGATCTGGAGGATCGGATAAATCAAGCGCTGCTCCTAGATCCTGATTCAGGTACTGGGCCTGCTGGATTGAAGTATGTTCCCCAATCTGTCCGTCCTGATGTGTTACGTTGGAGCCACTGTTCGAAGTTCTCAGCTCACCCTGGAATTTTTAGGACTCAGTTTCAGGTATCTCGTTGTTTTTGGTGGCCGTCTTGGACTAAAGACGTGCGTGAATATGTCCGTGCCTGTCCCATTTGTGTCCAGAATAAACCTTCTAATCAGCCTCCCTCCGGTTTGCTAAATCCACTTCCTATCCCAAGACGCCCTTGGTCCCACATCGCTTTTGGATTTTGTCACTGGACTCCCATAATCCCAAGGATATATTGACTGTTGTTGACCGGTTTTCCAAATCATGTCATCTCATCCCGATACGTAAATTGCCTAACGCCTTACAGACTGCCCAACCACTCATTAAACATGTATTTAAACTTCATGGCATCCCTGTCGACATCCTTTCTGACCGGGGTCCCCAGTTTGTCTCCCAGGTCTGGCGGCACTTTTGTTCGGCTCTCGGTGCCCGCTACACCCTCACCTCCGGATATCACCCTCAGACCAACGGCCAAACTGAAAGGATGAATCAACAACTAGAAACCACCCTTCGCTGCCTCACCTCTTTGTCACCTACCGATTGAAACAAGTTTTTACCATGGGTTGAGTATGCTCTCAACTCCCACGTTTCCTCTGCGACTGGACATTCACCTTTTGAAATTGCCCTCGGATATCAACCACCTCTTCTACCTGCCGATGAACTCCAGATACCGGTTTCATCAGTCAAGCAGTACATCAACCGCTGTCAAGAAACTTGGAGATCCACCGTCACTGCTCTCACTCGCACCGCTGAGCAGAACAAGTTCGCCAACCAGCACCGTGCTCCTGCCCTCCAGTATCGGCCCGGTCAGAAGGTCTGGTTATCATCTAGAGACGTTTTAACTAATCCATCTGCCAAGAAACTTGCCCCCCAATTCACTGGACCCTATGATATCAAAACCGTCATCAGTCCCACTTTTGTTCGTATGCGTCGGCCTCCCCACTCCCGAGTTCACCCAACTTTTCATGTTTCCCAAATTAAACCAGTTATCGAAAGTGAGCTTTGCCCTACAGCCGAACCCCCGCCACCCACCCAGGACACTCAAGACTACCGCATCCTCAGGGTCGTAGACGCCCGTCGACGAGGTAAGGGGTATCAGTACCTGGTCGATTGGGAAGGTTGCGGTCCTGAGGAGCTGTCATGGGTTCTTGGCTCGGCAGTTGCTGATGAGGCAACTTAATTCGTTTTGGTCTTCTCGTCCTTCATCATCATCATCTGGGCTGCCAGGCAATGGCGGTTCTAGACCAAATTTACCAGGGGGGCCAAGGTGGGGCCAGTGTTTTTTTACAGGGGCCCATAAGAGAATGAAATAATAAAACAGGACAATATTTAATCACTTAATAATATGAAGTGAGACACTTGTGGCTCTGGTACTGCAGGTTTCAGACCCCTGATCTAGCAGATGAAAACTGTGCTCAATACGCCTGAAGCTAAAAGTTAAACACCTTGATTTTTAAATCCTTGTTATTTTTTTGATTCTTGATCTGAGCGTTAGGCCGCACAAGTCTCGTCTAAAGAAAAAAGCAGCAGTTCTTGCTACGTTTATACAAATGTTATAAGCATTAACACACTAGATGCTGTTTGTCAATTTTTAAAATATCTCCGGCTCTGATCAATGTCGAATTGGGACTTTTTTCCACTTTGAAAAGGTTTGAATTTGAACTTACCAGCAACACAGACAGTAAATAGACCTGGACGATATAGAAAAAAATAATATTCATAAAATAGAAATCATATTGATCGATATCAACAATTATTAACTAATTTAAAATTAGTTAATAATTTTTAAATTCATATTTTAGCTGCAGCCCTGACCATTTTATGCTGTTGATTGGCGACCTATTTTTAGATACAGAACACACAGACAATGAATTCAACCTTAACCCTTTATGCAACCAACTTTTTACCAAAACTGCAAGTTTTAAAAAAGAAAAAAAAATTATGCTCTCTGAACCCGTTAAGAGGGGCCGAGCTTGGTGATGGAGCGTTCCTGGGTCTGAGTTGTGATTGGTTGGTAGGATGTAATGACTGTAATATTATTCTACATGGCTAGAATTCAGAAGTAAGGAAAACTGTTATTCTATTGAAATTTGTATTGACCCTTTTTTCTGTCATCGATATACATCTATCGACTGATATCTATTGTTATTGAATTATAGTCCAGCCCTAACAGTAAATACCTGCCTATTTAACCAAATATAGTAAAAAATATGTCTGTTGTCTGTAGATTTATCCTGTGTTTTCTTTTGAAGATATAGAAATGTGCAGAGATAAACCCCACCCTTATTCCTTTATTTAACATACTCTCTCTGTATCATAAAACACAGCAAGATAATACATTCAATGAACTACAAATTCATTTTATTTATGTCTGCAGTGGAAGTAGAAGTATAACTCACACTGACAGTATTTAAAACAAATTTCAACAAATGTACAACTGGGCTGTAGTTACTCTCTTTAGCCCATTTCATGTAATTTATCTTAACATTCCAAAAACATTTCTTACATCATATATCTGAAGTGTAGATAACGGTTTCTCTTTACCTATATTATCTCAGACAACTAATTATTTCCCTAACAATAGTGAGTTGTCAATGATGATTAAATGTGCAGTAAATCTTAATACATAAGCAGCATGGAGGACCCAAAACTGTACTTTGAGTAAGATTGGTGACACCAAGACTGAATTGTAACCTGAGTGGTTGTCCATGTCATCATTCATATAAGAACATATTAATATACTATTGGTATATACTGTGTTTCCATGCTCTAACTCAACTTCTCAGGTGGTTCTGGATGACTAGGGGGCGTGGCCCACACCTGTGGCTCATCAGGAGTCATTACCACTGGCTTCTTAACGAGTGCTCAGACAGATGGAAGACTCCAAAGTGTTAACTCAGTCATGGTATGTCTAGGCCTCCGACCTGTCTCCTGTGCCTCGTACCTGTGAGTTCTCTGAGACCCTGTTTTTGGACTAACCTTGTCTTCTGTCGTTCTCCAGTTTTGTCATGTTTAGATTTACTCACCTGTCTTGGCGTTGTGCTCAAAAGAACCAGCTCTTCACAATCCCTGCCGCTCATATTTTGCTCTGGCATCTCCCCTCATACTCCCTTGGTGGTACCAAGCCGGGCGTGAGACCCCCATCCTGGATTCACCTGGTTCATCCATAAATACTCCGGTTCTTCCATCTGCTCCTCCCGTCTGCCATCTACTGTGGTGTGCTCTGGATCCCTCGCCAGCATTACATCGGTCAGCCCTCCAGTCACTCAGCCACCTCTTACCATCAGCGAGTTACGGTCACAGAGTTCCCTTGTCATTTACTTTCCCTGGACAGGTCTCCCTGACTAAATGGTAAGCGGCGTAGCTTCTGGAATTTCCCCCTGGTTCGATCATCTGTAACACTATTCCTCTTTCTCCCAACAGTCGTTCCAGCACTGACGTTCAGACCTCACATATCCCACACTCTGTGTGTTTCCCTGTTATCCGAGCCTTTAATAAACATCTTAAAATTGTTTCTGCCTCCGTCTGAATCTGCACGTGGGCCAAACACTTAAAAAACATGGCAGCCTTAGGGCAGCCTAAGCTATGACATCAAACCATCCGAGTGAGATGCTTACTCTAACAAAGAAATAGATGTAGCATCAGCGCACAGAAAAAAAAAAAATGTTTTCAGATTGAATGTTAAGTACAGAAAGATGCAATAGTTTTTCATTAGCGGAGGTCGCACTAGCAACTACATTATTTAAGAGTAACGGCATCGCGAGAATTAATCCAGTCCGCCATCATCAAATACTATTTGGGTAGTTGCCTGAACATAAATGTAAAAATGCTAATTATTTTAGGAATGGGTGATTACAAATGAAGTTTAACCAAATAAAGCAAAAACTAACATGCAGCTGTCTAGATGAGACTCACTTAAAAAAACTTTTAATGTCGTCTCAGACGCAGTGTGCCAGAGTTAGGCACAGAATATGCCAGTTTGCGGTTGTCACCGACGTATCAGACAGAAAGTGACGTATTAACCCCAATAACATTATGAATAATAATATCAGCTAAATATCTAACCATCGCCATATTCTTGGCAAAAAATAAATGTCAAAATGGAACTTAAAAGCAGTTTTGCTGCACATAATGCTAGCTTAGAAAGGATAACTTTAGCAAACAACGCAATAAATGCGTCTGAATCTCAGTATCATTTCATAACATTTATGTCCTTTAATCAACACAAAAACTGCAAAAAAGTACTTACCCAGAGAAAGTCCTTGTTCCTTTGCTCTCCTACCCGCGAACATTGGTCTCCTGCCGGTAAATATCCCACAATGCAGATGTACATTTAAATTTTACAGTACAATTATGCACGTGATTCAACGGTCCAATCAAATTCGATATTCTTTCCAGAAACATTCTGTTTACTGCTAAGAGCTGTATTTTTAAAACCCTAAAATTAGATAAAATTACTCTGGTATCGGCTGCGTGAGCGGCGACACCTGAAGGAACGAGCCGTTCACAGAGACTCCACCAATAGGTGCGCCTGCTCCACCCGCTCAACAAACAACACCGTGGCTCCATTCATGCGGTCCGCGGACTTGATGGAAATGTGACTAAAAACTTCCCTCACTGCCAAACACACGTCCTCCACGCTGCATGGAGACCCGGCACCCACGGTGCTGCCGACTTCCGGGTTGTCTGTCATCGATAGATTTGGACTTGGAGCGGCGCGGGAAAAGCAAAACATATAGAAATATATCAGATTTGGAAGAGACAGATTTTGGCATAAATTGGTATGTGAATGGTTCTGGTGGAAATGGAGATAGAAAATGAGGAAGGTATGGATTTTAAAGGGTGGACGCCAGTGGGTAGAGGAAGAGGATGTGGAAGACCTAAAACAGATGAAGGAAAGGGAATTCAAGACAGGATCTTTTCGGATATCGACTTTTCGCGGAAGCTGTCGGTGGAGTTGGAATCGGTGGTTGGCATAAGCTGGTTTGTGACTGGGTCAGAATGGCTACTCAGGAAGTAGAGGAAGATGGGGAAATGGATTGTGGCGACTGGACTCCAGTCGCTAACAGGGGAGGAGGAATGGGGGTAAATAGGAGAGGAGATGGAGGGTGGATGTTGAGTCATAGAAGTAAACGTAGTTCGGAAGAGAACAGTTCTAATGAAGGAAGTGGATTTGTGCAGAAAAGGGCTGTGAGAAAGGAATTTAAAATCATCCTCAAATTTAGAAAATAAGATGAGCATGTGAGTTTAAGTCCGATAACAGTATCTAAGGAGTTAAAAAAGAAGTTGGGAGATGTGGAAATGGCAAGGATTCTGAGAGATGGAAGCCTGTTGATAACATTCAAAATGGAGGAACAGAAAAACAAAGCCTGGAAAGTTAAGTGCTTGGTGCGATTTGCCGGGGGGGATGGGGGGGATTTACCCCCCCTCTGCTTGTGACGTCCCCCCCTCTGGTCATTCATGTTTTATCCCTGGGGGTGATGCATTCCTCCCCCCCTCTGGTCTGAATTTAAAAATGTATATAAATTAGGGCTGTCAGTTTTAACGCGTTATTAACGCGTTAACTTTGTTAACCACAACGCCGACATTTTGTCGCCGTTAATCGCGCGTAAAAACACACATCATTCCCTGATGTTTTTCCCCACCGCGCTCTCCGCACTGAGGTTTCTTTTACCCTCGGCGCTTTCCGTAGTTTCAAGAGCGCTAGAGACTGTAGCAAAACAGACCCGCTCTCACTGTTGCACAGGCTGTTCATTTCATACGACTTTGGGCTTCTTTAATTCCAAAGGCGCTTGTAAATTTTATAAGTCACGGGTTGCGGTTTTTCTTGGGCACGTTTCTGAAAGTGAAATCGCTTATTTGGGCTCTAAAATAAGTGATGAAACAGCGGTTATTAAGAGACCTGCCTTCACTAGATACTGAGTGTATCCAGCTGAAATATCCCTCCGCCATAGGAGCCGACGGTAGTAAAGGCAGACAGAGCAACTCTGCACGTATTTTCTGCAGTTTACGGTGCAATAACCGGTGATAACTGCTGAAAGTAGATTACTTGGTGCAGATCACCATTTTAAGCAGACTTTGGTTCTGAAGATGAGTTTTTAACATGCTGATAACATTGCAGAATCCCAACCCATTAACCGTACTTTAATGCTTATTAATTTGTTTTCTCTGTATTTGACAAACTAAGACCGAAGGACCTGGAATTACTAAACAGTTGCTAAACATTCTCATTCAGGGTACTAAGCTCCTGCCCAGTTGCAAGCAAAGTGTAAGACTGGAATGACCTGGAGATTTAAAACCTTTTTCCAGGCTTAAACTGTATGAATGTAGATATAAACAGCAAGCAAAAATATTCAAAGAAGTTATTGTTGGTGTGAAAGCTCAGAATTAGATGTGTGTGAAAGAGAGTGAAAAAGCGAACAATAAAACTTATGACTTTATTGAAATGTAAATTTTTTATTAATGCCTAATACCATGTCTATCTTTGTTTAAGAGGCAAAAAAATATATCGGCATGGTATTTATTTGCAAATTTATTTACACATTGTGTAAACATCAGGGCGTCATAGTTAGTCATTTAGCCATCATAGTCCAGAGTTTAACATTTGGCACTAGGATGTTTTCATTCCAATTCTCAAAAGTGCTTGAAAAATAACAAAATAAAAATATTTTTTGTACAAGCATGTATTTTATTAGTGTCATTTATTGCAAAATTGTATATTAAAATGCCCAAACAGGCTATTACACTTTCACAAATAAAAGGATAAAACATACAATTAATTTGCAATTAATCTCGAGTTACCTATCGACATTATGTGATTAATCGACGAAATTATCCCCCCCTCTGTTTTTTTTGCAAATCGCACACTGGTTAAGTGTGTGTATGAAAATAATTAGTGAGAGAAAGACTGTGGGTGAGAGTAGAGTTACAAGGGGGGTGATAACAGGAATACCTGAAGAAGAAGACTTGGACAAACAAATTAATGGAAGCGAAGTGAGCAGAATTAAGAGACTGTTGAGAACAGTAAATGGAGAAAGGGTTGAGAGCTTGTCGGTTCCTCTGGAGTTACAGGAGTCTTTACTTCCAGAGAAAGTGAAAATAGGTTGCATGAGTTTTCCAGTTAGTCACTACAGGTGAGCATAGAGTGGAAAAATTTAAGGAAAATCTGCGAGTTAAATGTTGTAATTGTGGTGGCCAACACAGGGTAACATATGGTGGATGTGAAGTTAGAAAGAGGGCTGTGGAAATACAACAAGTTAAAACAGTTAACAATATAAGTTATGCAGACGCAGTGAAGAAAGTACAAGGACAAAAAGGAAGGGTGGATTCTGACAATGTTATCCAGGTGTCGAGAATAGAACCCGGTCAAACAGAGAAAACAAATCCAGAACTGTCAGTGGATAAGATTATTTTATTTGTGGCATATGTGATCAACTGTTCTGATTAAGTTAAACACAAAACAGAGAAGAAAAAAAATAATAGTCAAGGGAGCTGAAAGGTTTTTGGGAATAAAAGCTATATCTTGGGAACATATAAAACAAGACTTGAAGCAGATGGGAAAGCTAGAGGCCCGGGTGATAAGGCAAACTGATTATTGTACAATAGAATGCAAGAAGCTTAATAGCAAATGGTCAGGAGTTTAAATGATTTATTAACGATTTAAAAAATAAACCAGATATTATATGTGTTCAACAAACACAGCTTAAATCAGAATTAGTTTGTTATTAAAGGACATGATAGCATCCATAAAGATAGGGGGGGGGGTAGAAGAGGAGGATGTATAATATTTATAAAACAAGGAATGCAATATAGAGTTTGTATGGACTCTAAATTGTATGAACTAAAGAAGGAAAAAGTTAACTTTTATAATTCATGTAAAAAATTGTCATTAGAGTTGCTGGAGGAACTGGTGATACAGTTAGTAGGGAAGGTTATTTGTTGTGGGGATTTTAATGCCCATAGCACATTATAGGGTAACAGTAATGATGATTTTGAAAAAATGATGGAAATGAAGATGTTGAAAATGTAAATATTTCATTTTGTAAAGTTGTTCTAGAGGCTGCAGAGAAGTCAATAAAGAAGAAGGCAGGTAAGCGTAAAGTAAGATTGTACCATGGTGGACAAAGGAATGTGAAAGAGCGTTAAATCTCAAAATAAAGCTTTTAAATAGTTAAAAAAGAATCATTGTTTTGAGAATCTTAATATAAGGAGAATCATAAAAAGTGCAAAAAGGAATATTGGAGGAAGTTTTGTTGTTCAGTAGGGAGGGAGACAGACATTGGTAAAGTGTGGGGGATGAGAAAAAGAATGAATGGGATAAAAAGAGAGCATGGATACCCAGTCTTAGATGATGGACAAATAATAGCAGTACGAGATGAGGAGAAAGCAGAGATGCTGGCTAAAACTTTTGTAAAAATTCACAGCTCAAATAATACTAGTGAAAAGAGGAAAAGAGGGAGGGAAAAAACAGTAAAGGAGAATGAAGAGTTACAAGAAGATGAAAATTATAATGACTTATTAAACAAATGTCCTCCAGTAGCCTAAGCCTAACTATAGAGGTAGCTCCGGGAAACATGAGCCACTCAGACTAGAAGCTTTGTCAAAAAGGAAAGTTTTAAGATTAGTCTTAAAAGTAGACAGGGTGTCTGCCTCACGGACCAAAACTGGGAGTTGGTTCCACAGGAGAGGAGCCTGATAGCTAAAGGATCTGCCTCCCATTCTACTTTTAGAGACTCTAGGAACCACCAGCAGACCTGCAGTCTGAGAGCGAAGTGCTCTGTTAGGAACATACGGGGTAATCAGAGCTCTGATATATGATGGAGCTTGATTATTAAGGGCTTTATACGTTAGAAGAAAAATTTTTAAATTCTGTTCTTGATTTAACTGGAAGCCAATAGAGGGAAGCTAAAATTGGAGAGATATGATCCCTCTTGTTGATTTTCATCAGAACTCTTGCTGTAGCATTTTGGATCAGATGAAGACTTTGAACTGCATTTTGTGGACTTCCTGATAGTAAAGAAATACAATAGTCCAGCCTTGAACTAACAAATGCATGGACTAGTTTTTTAGCATCACTCCTGGACAGAATGTTTCTAATTTTGGCAATATTCCAGAGGTGAAAAAAGGAAACTCTGGAAACCTGTTTAATATGGGATTTAAATGACATGTCTTGGTCAAAACTAACATCAAGTTAATGCCATCCAAATTAGGTGATTGATTAACTCTGGCCCAAAGATTACAACTTCTGTCTTGTCAGAATTTAAATGCAGAACATTTAAAGTCATCCAGCTTTTGATGTCATCAAGACATGACTGCAGTCGAAGTAAGTGATTGGATTCATCAGGATTTATGGATAAAAATAGCTGAGTGTCATCAGCATAACAGTGGAAATTAATCCCATGTTGTCTGATAATTTTGCCAATTGGAAGCATATATATAGTAAAGAGAATTGGTCCAAGGACTGAACCCTGTGGTACTCCACAAGTGACCCTAGAGTTTGAAGAAGATTTATTATTAACATGAACAAATTGGAATCTGTCTGCCAGATAATATTTAAACCAGCCTAATGCTTTCCCCTTAATCCCTATAGTATGCTCAAGTCTTTGTAGGAGAATATTGTGATCAACTGTATCAAATGCAGCACTGAGATCTAACAGGACAAGTATAGACACAAGTCCATTATCTGAGGCCATGAGAATATCATTAGTGACCTTCACCAGAGCTGTTTCAGTGCTATGATGAGCTCTAAAGCCTGACTGAAACTCCTCAAGTAGGTCATTACTTTGTAAATGTTCACATAGTTGATTAGCAACTACTTTCTCAAGAATTTTAGATAAGAAAAGAAGATTAGATATAGGTCTGTAATTTACTAACTCATCTTGATCAAGAGATGGTTTCTTAAGTAAAGGTTTAATAACAGCTACTTTAAAAGCCTGTGGTACATATCCATTTACCAAGGATAGATTAATCATGTCTAAAATAGGACCACTGATCAAAGGGAATACCTCCTTAAACAATTTGGTTGGGATTGGGTCTAACATACAGGTAGAAGGTTTAGATGAAGCTAAACTTTTAGATAGCCCAGAAAGCTCTATTGCTTCTAAACAGTTCAGACACTGCGCAGGTTCTAAAGATTCCTCCAACACTGCCTCACTTACTGAGGACGAGGTAATCGTGTTTGGGAGGATGCCAATTATTTTATTTTTAATGGCATCAATTTTATTTATGAAGAATCCCATAAAGTCATTACTGCTAAGAGCTAAGGGAATGGATGGATCAAAAGAGCTGTGACTGTGTAAGTTCGGCAACTGTACTGAAGAGAAATCTAGGGTTATTTTTGTTCTCCTCAATAATGATGAAAAATATGCTGCTCTAACTCTGCAAAGGCTCTTTTTATACAACAATAGACTGTCCCTCCAGATTAGGTAGGATTCCTCTTGGTGTGTAGAGCGCCATTTTCTCTCCAAATTCCTAACATTGTGCTTCAAGGAACACAGCTCTGAATTAAACCAGGGAGCCAGCATCCTGTGAATTATCACCTTCTTTTTCAAGGGAGCTACATTGTCTAATGCAAAATGCAATTAGGAAGTCACACTGTTAGCAAAGGTGTCGATTTGTGAATGGGAAAAAGCAGCATTGCTGCCATTTACAGGGCATTTCTTTAATACTGAGGATATTAAAAGGGGGACAGACTCTTTAAGTTTTGATACAGCATTAACCGATAAAGATCTACTATAATGGAATACTCTTTTGGGGGTGGAAAACTCAGTTAGATTAAACTAACTATTCAAAATGATCAGATAGGACAGGGTTGTGAGGAAATATTGTTAATTCTTCACAATCAATGCCATATGTCAGCACAAGGTCTAAAGTATGTAACCAAGAGTGTGTCGGTTTATGCACATTTTGAGCAAAACCAATTGATTTAACACCTTCCTACAAGACAAATGTAGGAAGGTGTTAAATGTTATGAGATGTTTGGTGGGAAGTGATTGGGGGCTGACAGAAAAGCATTGAAGGCTATCTACTGTGGATTAATTAGATCAGTACTGGATTATGGTTGTGTGGAATATGAATCTGCATCAAGTACATCTCTAAAAAAGTTAGACAACATCCAGTTTCAGGCTTTGAGATTATGTACAGGGGCATTTAAAACAACTCCAACAGCAGCATTACAGGTGGAAATGGGAGAAATGCCACTTGAGTTGAGAAGAATTCAGTTATCTCTGACCTATTGGGCTAATTTACAAGGTCATAGTGTGGTAATGCGCCATGTAGGCTTGGCCACTTAAGGGACAGGGTTTTTATTGGCTGCCTGCACTCGCGGTCAGGCCATAAAAGCACTGTCTTGGTTGCTGTTCCCCCTGTTCAACTTCTCGCGAGGGCTTGCCCCCCGGCATTCACTTCCGCGTTTGTCCGCAGCCCGCAGCAGGTAAGGAGATCCCAATGTCTCCAATCTAAACTGTAGAGCCGTCCGCTAATACTACTCTTTATTGTAGTACGGACCCGTGCGGAGACATGTGCGGACCGAGGAGCCACTTCACGTCATAACGGTGAGGGATCGGGCCCGTTATTGGCCGTTAGAGTCTGTAGATGTTTAGTTGTATATATTCTGTTTCCAGGCTGCGGTGAATGCTTCCCCTGCTTCTCTCTCTGCACAGCTTGCATGTTGTTTTAGTGCCTTGAATGGTGAGTAGTGGCTGTTGCTGGTGCATGAACTTTTAAAATGTAATCCTAACTTTCCTCTACTATTTCTAACCTAGACGCTGCCGTTTTGTCCTGTCTGGGTGCATATGGGAATACTTGCGTGCCGATAGCGTGTACGCTAGTGCCGTTGCCGTGGTTACGCGTGACGCTAGACAGTACGGCGTAGTGCCGTATTATGTTGGCTCTGATCGGTGCTCCTGTGACACCGTCGGTTGTTCTCTTTACACAAAGACTGTTCACCCGTAGTGAAGCCAAGGACTACCCACGTGGATACAGCGAGCTCTGATCGGGCGAGCACTGTCTTTTCAGTGGACATTTACAACACGTAAACCGTGACGGGTTACTGGGAGAAGTGCAATATATTTTATTTATTTTTTACTGTGCATCTATTGTAAGTCCATGTGTCTTGAGATTAATTCTTAACATTGTTTGTATGGTTTCAGGGGCTGAGAGCCCAGCCTGGTGGCGGTGGTGGTCCCTTTGGTGGTGGTATTTGACTTTGCAGTGCACTGTAAGTGGTGGTGTGTTTTTTTTTTGTGTGTTTTGTGTAGCCCCTCCTTGGTTGTCCACGTCCCAGAACAGCCTCAGTCCCCTGTTGGTGTGTGTTTTAGCCAAGTGTTATATATAGAGAAGCCATCATTTTATTAACAAACTGATAAAATAAAAGATTAATTACTTTTACTATTGGATTGTGAGTTTCAATAAACAAGTGAACTGGATCAGTGTCTGCGGCCCTTCTTATGTATCTCGCACCTGTGCGCCTTAGGTTCAGTGCTTCCCACTTTATATCCCCCAGGTGCAATTCATTGGTGTATCCCTGTATGGTGCTAGTGTTAGAGTACCAAGTGTACTGCTCGTGCTACAATAGTGAAGATCATCCAGCGCAAAGCACTTTAACATCTTGTTGGGAAATGGAGAAGAAGGACAGAAAAAGCTTTGGGTGGACAGTTAAACAAAAAGCAAAAGAGTTAGAATTAACTGATTTAAAGTTCAGTCCAACAGTACCACTGCCAGCAGTACCACCTCGGATACTACCTGAAGCGAAAGTAGATCTTACATTATTAGAAAAGAAAAACAAGGTCATAGGGTTTATTTTGAAATCAAATACAATACAGGAATATATTAATAGTTACTACAGTTTCATTCAGGTCTACACAGATGCATCAAAAAGTTTAATTAACAGGATAGGAGTATCTTTTATTGTTCCAGAGTTTCATATTACAGTAGGAAAGAGGACCAGTGATAATATATCAGTATACGCAAGAGAAATTATGGCAATTCTGTTTGCAGTGCAATGGGTAGAGGAAATAAGACCTCTGAGAGTGATTATTTGTTCAGATTCATCTTCATCACTAATCAGTTTACAGAGAAATCACTCAGGCAGTGTACCAGATATTTTGATAGAAATCCAGCAAACATTATACAGAATTCAAACGATGGACATTACAGTCATATTTTTGTGGGTACCAGCAAATATGGGAGTTAAAGGAAATTAAATGGCAGATAAGGCTGCAAAGGAGGCTACAACAAGAGAAGACATCGATGTGTCAGTTAAAATTAGTAAGATGGAAATAAAGAGCATTATTAAACAGAAAATGAAGGAAAGGTGGCAACAGCAATGGGAGGAAGAGAGGAAAGGAAGATGGTTTTACATGATTCAGAGGAGAGTGGGAGAAATTAGATGTGCAGGGAGGAACAGGAGAAGAAACAATTATATCAAGACTTAGATTTGGGCACATAGGATTAAACAGTACATTATTCAAAATAGGTAAACGTAACACTGGCAGATGTGAGTACTGTGAGCAATAAGAGACAATGGAACACGTTATGGTACACTGTATAAAGTATGAAAGAGAAAGGAGAGAAATGGTTCAAAATCTAAAAATGGAAAGAATACACTTTGATTTAATAGAAATACTTAGAAAAAACTCAAGACATAAGTGTTTTGTAATTGTTTCTCATTATCTTAAGATGAATTAATGTAAGAGGATTTGAATCTTATTTTGGTTTTGTTGACTTTGTTTTACTCATTTGGTTGTGACTTGTTTTGTTCAGTATAAATTAGTAGTAGCCATTCTGATCCACACTCCACGTGGTTGCGTGCCAACCGGCAAAAAAATCCATAAAGAAGAATTCAAGGAAATAAATCAACTGAACTTATATAGCGCTTTTCCAGTCACGCTGACCACCCAAATCGCTGTACACCCAGTCACTCTCACTAACGCACACACATTCATACACCAATACGCAGCTCAGTAGGCAACTTGGGGTTAAGTGCCTTGCCCAGGGGGCACATCGGCATGTGGTAAGGAGAAGCTGGAATTAAATCCACAACCTTCTGATTGCGCCTGCTGTCTCCCGATCTACGAACAAAGTAAGCCCAAAAGTAAACCCACTCCAGCCAATCGCCGCGCGCCCTCAGGCGGCGCTCGGCCAATCACCTGCCCAGCTGTCGCCTTCCAGCACCCGGAAGCGCTCGGAGGAAGACGTTCGGACGTCATCGTTTCGTTGACAACTTTTTTTTTTTTTTTAATTGATAATAAAGGGGTTTACAAACAAGCAAAATTAACAATACAAATGAGTAATAAAACAGACAAGACAGTAATGCCAGGGTGTTACATATCAAGCACAAACAAATCGAAAAGCCAATAAATAAATGAAAAATTAACTCAGAAAGATATTAAAGTAAGAGCACAAATCCATTGTCTTAATGGCTTTTCTATTTTTTGAATATTCGAGAGATCTAATATATTGTTTGAATTCCTCTCTAAAGGCTGCAAAGCGAGGTTTCTGATTTGAAAATTTAGATTTATGTATATGATATTTGGCAACGAATAAAATTAGATTGATAATATAAAAATGTTTAGTTTTATTAGTGGGATAAGAGAAGAATCCAAACAACACATTTATATAGTTAAGAGAAAAGCCATCAAGAATTGTTTGGGAAATAAATGTACAAATATCTTGCCAGAAAATATATGAGAAATTACATGACCAGAATAAATGACAGAGATCTTCTTCATGGAGTTGGCAGAATGAACAGTTTGTGTCAATGTCTTTTTTGTAACGTTGCAGGAAAAATTTACAGGGATAAAAACGATGGATCATCTTAAAAGATACTTCTTTGATCTTATTAATAATCAAATATTTAGATGGAAGACACCAGATTTTTCCCCAGTCCAGGTTGGAGGCAAAGTTATTCCAATACGAAATAGCATTTGGAGCAGAGACAATGTCCTTCTGGAATAAGGCACGTATATCACGGTTGTTCTTTTGTTTTATAGTAGAAAAACAGATTTGACCAACATTAGTGTTAGCAGGGTCCAGATCCGGTGGAGACAGAACAGAAGTTCTAGAAGATTTATAAAGCATTATGACACCAGACGGGATGGCATCAAAAACAAGTGCATATTCTTTAGGAGGTATGGGGAGACCAAACTTTTCTAGAAGCTCAGAATATGACATTAAGACTCCATCAGGACTGAAAAGCTGCTGAACTAAAATGATTCCATGTTCAAACCAATTTTCCAAGAACAAAGATTTATGTTTGTACAGAATGTCTCCATTGTTCCAAATATGATAGCGATGGGGCGAAAAATTGTGTTTGTAAATTAGAGACCAGGAAAGAAGCATTTGTTTGTGGAAATTAGATAACTTTATAGGGAGTTTTTCAATGTTGTAGTTGCAAAGAAGAATAAATTTAAGGCCACCAAGTTTTGAGAATAAATAGTTTGGTATAAAATTCCAGATTGAGGATGAATTTTTAAGAAACTGTTTAATCCAATTTATTTTGAATGTATTGTTTAAGGTCGAAAAATCAAGAAAATTGAGGCCACCAAGTTCCAATGAGTTCATTAAAACTGATTTCCTGATATAATGAATTCTATTTTTCCATACAAATCTGTAAAGCATTTTATCAATGATGTCAGATGTTTGTTTATTTACAGAAAGAGACAAAGCTGGATAAGTTAAACGGGAGATACCTTCTGCTTTTGCTAATAAAATTCTTCCTTGAATTGATAAATCTCTTTGGAGCCAAGAATTGAGTTTCTTTTGCACATTTTCTATAATAGGGTTAAAATTCAGAGCATTTCTAGAGATTTGATCTTTGTTGATCTTTATGCCGAGATAGGTGACATAGTCTTTTACAGGAATATTATAGATGGAGGATGTGTTACAATTTTTAAGGGCTAAAAGTTCACATTTACCAATGTTAAGGTAGAGTCCAGACGCTCTAGAAAATTTCTCAACTGTATTAATTGCTAAAGAAACCTGAGAAGCATCTTTTAAGAATAAAGTGGTATCGTCAGCTAATTGACTAATTATAATCTCTTTTTCAGCAATAGTTAGGCCATCAACTCCTGGAGATTTATTGAGTTTTAGGTGCTTGATGGCAGACAGGACTTCAGCAGGAGAAAGGGGACTATCACATATATCTCTTTGGTCATCATTAATTGATTTAGTTTCAGTAAGATATGTAAAGAAAGTTTCAGATTCAGATTTATTGTATTGTGATTCATACAACTCACTGTAAAAAGTGGAGCAATACTTTGCTATTGTTTTGGGATCATCAGTGATAAAGTTGTTAATGTTAAGTTTTTGAATTGAGTTGAATTGACCACGGGTTTTTTCTAATTGAAAGAAATATGCAGTGTTTTGTTCCCCTTTCTCCAGCCATTTTCCCCTCGATCTCACAAAGGCCCCCTCTGCTTTCCTTCTGTATATTTCATTTAACTTGTTCTGTTGAATGGTTAAATCCTTTAAATCATTTTCAGATAAATTTTCAGGTAAGATTTGAGTAATTGCGGTTATTCTGGATATTACATTTGTTTCTTCATCTTTCCTGGATTTAGATAGAGAAGCACCAAATTCTCTGAAATATTGTGAAACCTCAAATTTAAGGAGTTCCCAATTTCTAGTGAAATTGTTATCAATTAAGGCTTTTTTCCAGAAATGGTTTATTAATGAATTTACTTTATCAATTATTAATTCATTTGTTAAGATAGAATTGTTAAGTTTCCAATAAGAACTTTTGAATGTGGGAGAAATGTGAGGACTGAGTGAGGCAATCAATGATATTGCTTTATGATCGGTTAAAGGTGTTATTAATATTCTAGGATTAACGTTATTCTTATCCAAGTAATCAGAAACTAACCAGTAATCTATGCGAGACATTAACGTGCAATTCTTATTAGACCAGGTATAATCTCTAGAACTTGGATTTTTGACTCTCCATATATCTATGAGATTAAATTTTTTTATAAAGGAGGACAAGTTAACAGAAGAAGTATTATTAACATTCGGAGGCCATCGGTCTAAGGAGCTATTCAAAGCAATGTTGAAATCCCCTCCCATTAAAATCAGAGCATTTGGGTATTTTGATAACCAGTGTAGAAAACTAGATTCTAATCCATCAAGTAAGAAATCATTTTCAGGTTTTGAATTATATCCATATATATTGGCAAGAAGGATAATGTTGTTGTTGACATTCAGGATTAATATTATATAGTGGCCATTAGGATCACTTTCTGAGTGTAGAACAGAACCATTAAATTTGTTTTTTAAAATAGTGACCCCTGCTGACCTTTCTGAGCCATGAGAAAACCATAAATCATTTCCCCATTGAGTTTTCCAAAAGGATGCATAATTTCTTACACTATGTGATTCTTGAAAAAAACAAAAATCAGACTTTTGTTGTTTTGCAAATAAAAATAAAGCTTTTCTTTTAACGTTTTCTCTTAAACCCCTGGCATTTAATGAGAAGATTGAAAGGGACAATATAGGAGAAGTGAACACAGAAAACAATCTTCAGATCCCGAATGGTGGGATTTAAACCATGAACTGATTGGAGCTGAAGTGACTCAGCATGTCAAAACATCTAGGAGAAGCCTGCAGTTTGGAACACTATGGCTGCATTAATAACTAGAAAGGACAAACTCAAATTGATGTAAAGGTGCTGAAACGCTGAGGCACCTAACACTTAAATACATTCAGCAGAGCACAGTCAACCAGAATTCAATAACAAACATATAGCCCATTCTTAAACCGTGGAGTGAATTAAGATGATGCAAATGAATAGATAAACTGCTTCCAAGGATTAGAAAATAGAAAGGAAGCCAAATATTAATGTGTAGGTTGTGTAGGTGACCATCTGAGCAGAACCTGAGATCTTACTTATGAAGGGCTTGTAGTGTCCATTAGGACAGGACTGAATTTCTGTCCAGTTGAGGGTAGCGGTGACTTGACTTCTTTTCCTTCAATGATCACTCGGACTCCAGCAAAGTGGGCCTTTTTTCCTTCCTTCCTGGCTGCCTCAATTAATGGCCACAGATTTTCACGCAGAGCTTTGTCAGCTGTGGTGAGATCCTCTGTAAATCTCAGCCTGTTTTCCTTCAGATAGCTGCTGGTTTTAGCCATTTTCCACACCAGGTCGCGGGATGTTCTGTTGGTGAATCGGATCATAGTGGTTCTCGGCGCCCTCTGCTGATCGTTGAAACGACCCAGACGATGAGCGATATCAATATGTTCTTTTATCTTTACCTGGTTCTCTCCAACAACGGCACAGCAGATGTCGCTAACTTTGGCTCTGATGTTCTCATGTTTATCCTCTGGGATTCCGTGTAGCCTTAAATTCCATCTACGCTGATATCGCTCCGTTTCATTTATTCTCATTTCTACTTCAGATAGTTTCTGTACAGTGTTCTTGGATATGGAGCTCATAGTTTTCATGTCAGACTTCAACGTTTCGACTTCCGTAAATATGAAGTCAATTGACTTCTTCAGAGCATCGATGCTAACGGTGTTAAGGGTGACCATATTTTCTAGCTTATCAGAGCAATCATTGATTATCTTAACAATGTTGTCTTGCAGTTGACAGAGCGACAAGTCACCTTTTAGCTTCTTTTCCTCTGGTTTAGCAGGGGTATCTGGGTCAGAATCCGGTAGAGGAGATAGATCAGGGCTCTGTCTGTCCAGGGAACCTATATAGTTGTGATCAGAGGCAGAGACACCTGCAGCTGGATCCGATGGAGAGAAAATTTTGGGACCACTGGTTGCAGCCGATGATATCGTGTCTTTGTGCAAGACTGTAGTTGTAGTTTTAGTTTTCCCCTTCTCTTTCCTTTTAAAGCCGTGCTCCAACCGTTGCATCACAGTATCGATAGGTTCTGGAAGATAACCGTTGAATTCAGAAGTTAGCTTGTTAGCTGCTAGCTCGACGACGTGCTTGAACGCAGTCTTAACAAAAATGACACTCTTGATCAGGTTGAGTAGAGCAGAAAATAGAAGTTAGGAGTTATAAACATTCCTGGCTCAAAAAGAGAGCATAATGTTAGCAAGGAGGAGTGAAGATTGAAATCTGCGTCTCAGCTATATCACCATAGCTCTCAACTCTCACGCATTCACCGTGTGACACACGCATTTCACTAACTTCACACGCTCACACGCAACACAAGACATTTCACACGCAAACATGGAATTTCTCACGCATAAAAATCACAAAGCCCATCTGGGCTGCGGACGACAAAACTCCGCCTTCTGCTGAGCTGTTTCAGCTTCTTTCACAGCTTGTGGCCATCAGTAATTCCTGCTGCATATCGTGTTAACAGAGCAGCAGGAAGAGTGATCAGAGTAATTAATAATTTTAGTCTTAACAGTGGTGAAAGTGAGCCGGTAAGGTCCTGTACCACGTACACAGGAGGGGAGGGGGGCGGGGGGAGAGCTGCTGCCAGATGACCGGTTCATTCAGAACCAGTGATGGCTGCACGCTGGATCATAAAACAGTTCTGCTAACCAGATGCAGTTTAAAACGCCACTTGGTCAGTTTATAAGTTTCGTTTTTATTAATTCTGCATTTTTTAACTACATGCACCGTATTTCTGTGCCTCCGCGCTTGCTCCTCTCCCTCCTCTCCTTTCCCTCGGAGCAGGTGCTTTCTGGGCGCCCAGAGCGCACTGACGAGAGCAATAGAGATTTGTCTGGCCAGCGCGGCGACTGACTGAGAAACCTGTCGCTGTGAAAGGTGATGAGAATGTTATAAACTGTAACAGTCTAGAAGTGCATTGAGCTGAAAAGAGGGAGACATCAGCAGCTGGATCGTGCGTAAAGACGCAGCGGGAACCTCTGTGTGCTTCAGTGTTGCTGCTAAAGGGGAAATTGTTGACCATAAAGACTTGATGAAACTCAGCCTGATTCACCAATCAGGTTATAGATTTACAATGATAAACAACCCATAGATGAATGTGTAACAGTATAATAATTCGGTCAATAATTAACATCTACTTAATTTTATTCAGTATTATTTGAACAATTGTGTATTATTTATGTTTTAATCCATTAACTGAACAATAAAGTATTAATATGTCTCTTTCTCTTTTTAACACAAGTAATACATGTCTAGTTCAATGTCTGGTGGGATAAAAATGAGATGGAGTTGACTCCACCGGCTCTTCCAGGGTCCGGTTAGCCCCGCCCCCAAACAAGCCCCGCCCCCAAATTAGCATAATCTCACTCCTAACTTTTGATAAAAGTTGAGAGGTCTGTATATCACACAGCGATTGGTCCGGCCACCATCTTGAATCCGGACCAACCTACGTTCCGTTTCGTTGACAACTGTCTGTCTGGACCACAGACATGTTGACGTAGACGCCGCGTCCTCGGGTGAGAGGCGTGCCGACAGAGCGGCCATCTTAGGTCAGACCTAGCTGCGCTCAGAGAGAATACACGTCAATTCAGAAAAATGTACTTTATTCAGACACTCTGAATCCGGTGAATTCTCACCCGATTTCCAGATAAATCAACTGACTGAAAACGTCACCCCTTTAGGGGCTACATGGGACCAATTGATTTAATTAAATTATTGTCTAACTTAATATATAATTTCGATTTTGTATTGAAAGTTAGCAAACTTCCAGAGCAACGTCCCAGGAAGCCCGACTTTTACTCCGTTTATGGGTGCGCAAATAAAAGGACACTAGGAACCAGATCCTGGGGAATTACCTTCCATAAGTAAGATTTTATGATAGATAATCCTCATGCTTTACAGTCACAGTTTATCCGGCATAAACACAATATGTGCTAATAGGTAGCAGGGATGGAAGTAGAGAAGAGTACATTAAACACCAAAAACTAACAAAATGGTCCTAAATTACTGGATAGACATGATTTGTGGTGGGGGGAGGGGGGGGGGGGATATTATAAAGTTTTTGCTATGATTTTGTAATGTATTTGATTCTTAGATGCGTTAGGTTTTTTGTTGATTTTTCCCCCCCAGATTGCGGTTTGTATTATATCAATTTTAAATGCTGTTATGAGCACCTCTGCTCTCACTTGTCTGTATATAGTTTTGCTCCTATGTAGATCAGTGCTGTTGTCTGTAGATCTGTGTCTGTGTATATAGCCTATACATACAGTATATATATATATATATATATATATATATATATATATATATATATATATATATATATATATATATATATATATATATATAGGAAGAAAGAGAGAGAGATGTATGTGTGTATAAATTGTGTGTATATTAGATTAATATATAACTGCAAAATATGTAAGTGCATGTACATTTTTCATCCAGTTTGACTTCAATTTAAATAGTTTTGGTTCTGAATAAATATATGTAATCTGTCTGAAAGGTCACGAGCATTGTGAACATATGATTAAAATGAGATCTGAGCTGTCTCCTATTCATTTAGACAGCAGATGTCTGATCTGTGGTCTGACCCAAGATGGCCGACCTGTAGGCACGTCGGCCCAGCGGCCGGCAGCGTACAATGGGGCGTCTACGTATATTATGTCTATGGTCTGGACTACCTTGCTGAGCGGTAAGTTTGAAATATATACTGAACATTCTCTCTTTGTTTATTACAAATACCGAGCATGCTGCAAAGACGGCAGATTGATATGAATAAATGTGATGAAGTTTGTATCTTCATCAAACTTATCGCGCTGTGCTGCTGCTGTAATAATTCATTCATAAAATGACATTTTATGAATGACCCTGCGTCTGTGTCTGCAGTGTTTTCTTCTAGTTGTAATACTTTCATTCTTGGTTCAATTTAAAACTTTAAAGCAGTAGGAAGTACAGATAGCTGTGTCAAAGTGTAGCCATGTAGTTTCATCACTTTCTACTTCCACTTTTTACTTTGCTACTTTCCACCACTATGGAGTGATGTCTGAATCCTTCCTTAGTTCACATTCTAATAATCTGGATTCTTTTACAGGGAGCTTCTGGGAAGGAGAACCTTTACAGTCAGTCTGCTCGGTCGCTGACTGTCATGGACAAACCAGTGGAAGAGGATGGGCTGGTGGAGCTGATGATGATGAAGGCTTTGTGGAGGAGGAAGCCGAGGACCTGAGCGTGGCCGTCCTCTATGATCCAGAACACAGCAGCGTCCAGCAGGCCTTCAGCCCCTCTTCCTCTGCACCATCCACATCCAGCCAAGGATCTCTACATCAGCACCTCAGCCACAGTCCTCTGCCTCCTCCTGTGCCGTCTCCCCTGCAGCGCTGTGTCCAGCCAAGTGGAGCCTCTGGTCCTGCAGCATCAGCTGGGTCCAGCGCAGACAAGGCCCCTGTGAGTAGACGACACGTTAGCTTCAGTGCAACATCACAGAGATTTTACATACTGTAATGTATTTTGTATTTTAATACTTCCATGCAGGCTGCAGTCCTCGGACCTGACGGCATCCCAGGCTGGGACAAGGTGCAGGATTTGGCCGAGTACCTGGTGTCCCTGCGTCAGGCGCTGGGCCGGATTTTAGCAGGGGCTTACCGGGGCCCCGGCATTTCGGGGGCCCCGAAGGATGTTTTCTATTTTTGTGAATGGATAGTGCCCGCCGGCGGGCGGGGTTTGCGCACTGCCGGCCGGCACCGCAGCGGCGCTTGGCTGCGAGGGCCGATCGACGCCACTTGCGGCTTTAACATCCTTCATATGCGGCCTATCAGCGTACCTGTTGCACGTTCCATAACAAATATGTTTAAAAACCATGGTTAGGAGACGTCTTAGACTTAGAAAAGGCAGTAGTTTTACTGAGTAAAACCAAGGGTAACGTATAGCGAAAGAGTGGAGGAAAACGCATATTTGCCCTACCTGTACCACGTGATATGACGTCACGTTCTAAAAATAACTCGCTCGCGGAACGCCATTTGTTCTGGCAAACGTCCATCTTGAATGCTTGCTTGTTATTGGTCCACTTTTGACGCATCTTACGCATTGGGGAGGAGGAGCGTCAAGGGAAACCTCCAGCAAAAAAATCCAGAAAAGTGGGCAACTTTTCAAATTTCATATCAGACTAAGGCTTAAATGTCTGATAACCCTTTCACTCATCACTGAAAGGGCTTGGTGTTACTGGTTAGGGCAGTGGTGTCCAAACTTTTTGACATGAGGGTTAATATTATGTTAAAACAACTTTGGGGCTGTAAAATAATTTTGAAAACAAACTTGGTCTTTTTTAAAGTTTATCTGCTAAATTAAAGTAAAAATTTAAATGAATGTAGATACAAAACAAAGATTGTGCATGTCTGCATTATAAGACAGGCTCAAAGTTTCAAACTTTTCAGGGTTGAGTATTGTTTTCTTATTTGGTTTGCGTTTGAGTAAATGTAGGTTGTGTTTGTGGTTCGAGTTCCTACAAAGAAGTTGAATGCAAAAGTGTCATTAATAAATGGAAATCTGTATTTTGTTCTTCATATTTTTCAAGATGTTCTCTGTAAAAACCTTGGTCTAGAAGATGAAAATTGTTCATTTGCACCCACCTCTGCTTTTATTGAGAACCGGGGGCTATATATATATATATATATATATATATATATATATATATATATATATATATATATATATATATATATATAGACTCTAGCCCAGGGGCCCCCATCCTCCTAAATCCAGCCCTGGTCAGGCGCTCTACCTGGACGAGCAGCAGGTCACAGAAGTCATCCGCCTGTGGACCGCTCTGCCTGAAGGGGACAAGAGGAGGATCCATTACCAACCCAGGCACCAACCCAAGCTGGCACACAGCCGCTTTAAGGCCCCCAAGAATACGGGTGTCACCCCGGGTGTGGACAGTGTCGAGAGGTGCCTGATTGGTCATCCAGGGGGTCCGGCTCAGTGGCCCAGCACCAGTCGTCTAGTTGAGGCTTTGTGCATTAAATTGTGTTCACTGCACAAGTCTCCAACTAAAAAGGATGGAGTTCGGCTTCCTCCGTGGACCAAAGTTCTCACCGACTACCACCACATCCGAGACCTGGTGCTGGACTGCCACCCCCTGATGGAGGCCACCTCTCCTCAGCTTTTTGTCCTGAATCAGAGAACTCTGACACAGTGGTAAGCACAATGTTTATTTTTTTACTTGGACATTTGAAATAAAAGTATTGCAGTTAATTGTAATGGTGACAATTTTCTAATTGCAGGTTTAATCGAAGGGAGAGCACGCAGGAGATTTGTGTCCTCACCCAGTGCCTTGCTGCAGAGGACCACATCGCTGTGGCCAGCTCACAGCTGCCTCCTCCGCGGGAGATGCTGGACGAAGCGCCATCTCCCTCAGGGCTCCAGCATGAGTTTGCACTCCCACCGAACAGAGCAGGGCAGGCTCCTAAGCTGCGGCCAGGCAGCTTATATACCGGCAAAATCAATAACATGTAAATAACTGTATATATATATATATATATATATATATATATATATATATATGTGTGTGTGTGTGTGTGTGTGTGTGTGTGTGTGTGTAAGTATATATGCAAGTTACCTTATAAGCTACCTTTTATATTTTTGTATTCCACTGTTTTTTTTAATTTATATTACTGAATACTGTTATTGTATTTTCTCTATATTATAATACTATTTATATTGTTTATAAATGGAAGTGTGTTGTGTCTTGCACTTTGTTTTGTGAATAAATGCTGTTCACAGATTCTGATTAGTTGTGTTGCTTTTAATTGCCTTTCACTGTGGTGTGAAATGTTTCTGCCGGAGCTGCTCATCACAGCAACTTTGATGTCCCCTGGGTAATTTGCTGCAATTTCCCCTGCTGCAATTTAAATATCAAAAGCTAATATAAATGCAGTTACACTACTACTGAGAGGTACTGGGCTTAAACAGTCAAAACAAGTTTACATTATTATATAGATGTTTATTGTCAAACAAAAATGGCTCTTTATTAAATTATTTTGATTTTATTTACATATACCTCTATTTATATTATTACCCATCTAAAAAGGGGCTTTTGGCGTCATTTGAGCTTAACAGCCCTTGGCTAAGCAACCTAAAAACCATGACACACTTCATTTTTAAGCAATTGTAAATAACAAGGTGTCTTCTTCCTCTTCTGCTTCAAATATTTTATCCTCCTCACCCTCTTCCTTCATTGAAAACCCTCCCTCTCTGCCATTGTGGTGTTGTTTTGCTGTTAAATTTAAACAGCGTCAGTGCAGGTTTGACATATGCTGTACTGGGCACGACTTTCTAGGAAATTAGAAGCCACATTTCTCCTAAAGTATAAATTGTCAGAGACAAAACAAACTTTGTTCTTTCCACCTCAAGAACAAATTTGATCCTTGCAGCCTTGGAAAACGTCCTTGCTTAGTAAAATATGTCTTCCTTTTGTAATGTATTTTTGAGTAACCCTGTCTCAGTTCTTTAGTTTTTAACTGTTTCTCTTCTGGTTGAAGTGCTTGATGGGGCTGGTGCGTTCATTAATGCTGTATACTTTTTAGTTCCCAATAAAGTAAGTTTGGACCAGTGTGTTTTTGTTTCTTTGTATTTCTGCCCTTTCCACCCTCTAGCTTGTGGCTAAAGGCTGCTCATAATGAGTTATGTGCTCAAGCTTTCCTTCTGTTAAAAGAAAGGTGTCTCTCTGCTGTGGCTATGTGCTCATCCCTGAAGAATAACTGCAGTAAATCATTGCGTTAGATCACTGGGATTATATAATATACTGAATTTAACAGTACTGTAACTTGTAGTCCAGTGGAATAATACAAAAAAATAGAAGAGACTATAATATTTTCGTTTACTAATTTTTAAATGTGCACTTTTAACTTATTACATATTGCTATTAAGTTCAAATTAAACAGAAATATATAATGAAATTTAAACCTTAAAATTTAGTAAATATCTTGTCAAACATAAAAAAAATAGCACCAACAAAACAGTGACTTAATTTTTTTTAATATCACAACTGCTAAATGTTGCAGCAACAATGAAAGAGGAAATCAAAATGTGTTT
Source organism: Fundulus heteroclitus (assembly GCF_011125445.2). NCBI lineage: Eukaryota > Metazoa > Chordata > Actinopteri > Cyprinodontiformes > Fundulidae > Fundulus > Fundulus heteroclitus. The sequence goes on along the minus strand of NW_023396711.1, from coordinate 114,815 downwards.
AACAATGATATAAAAAAGGTGGTCGAATATCACGCTGCATTATGCAAAAGTTTTACATGCACTGATGAAAATTCACTGACAAAAGATGATAAAGCTGGGTAGCTGGCCTTATTTTTTTAAATTTTCAGATCATAAATTACCATTTGGGAGCACTGATAGACTGTCTAAAAAGAATTGAACTTTCTGCCCAAGATGGCCAGGGTATATAAAAAAAAAGTCAGCAATGTCCTCAAAAGGTAACTTACGGTCTTCAGGAAGGAGCAAACTGTAAATATTCTATCCTCTATCCCAGTGCACATACACAAAACGTAAGAGACATAAGAGACACATGCATTTCATAAATGTTACAGAACTCTGTTTCCCATAGCGAGGATTTTTTAAATTTAGAGTTGAACTAACCCCTCTAAAAATGTTTAGATATGCCAACATATATGAAAAGCCACTCAAAAAACAGTGTAACAGCATGCTTAAAATCAAAACATCAAAATGACCTGTAACAGAAATAAACCGTCAAACTCAAACCCAACCAAGAACAAAGAGCAAAGAAATTTTTGACAAGAGAAAGCTATTTCCTGTACTTAACTTCCAGGATTAACAAAAATATCTTTTTAAGCTTCACTTAGCAATAAAGTTAGTGATGTGAAAATAAGGCAAGGCAAATTTATTTGTATAGTACAATTCAGTACAGAGACAATGCAAAGTGCTTTACAGGATTATAATATAGGAAAATAAAACAGAATAAAGGCAAGTTGGAATAAGATGTAGAAACAAAATAAAACACAGGAAAATAGAAACTAAAAGCAAACATTAAAAACAGTTGGACTACAAACTTAAACTAATGATGTTTCAGTAAAACAGTTTAACTAGAACAGTCAAAGGCAATCCTAAATAAATGTGTTTAATCTTGATTTAAAGGAACTCAGGCTTTCAGCACTTTTACAGTTTTCTGGGAGTTTGTTCCAGATCAGTGGAGCATAGGAACTAAATGCTGCTTCTCCATGTCTGGTTCTGGTTCTGGTTCTGGTTCTGCAGAGCAGGCTGGAGCCAGAAGACCTGAGTGGTCTGGAGGGTTGATGCCCTGATAACAAGTCTGTGATGGATTTAGGTGCTAATTCAGGGATTTATAGACTAACAGAAGGATTTTAAAGTCTATTCTCTGAGATCCAGAACAGGAAGGGTAAAAAGTACATCAGTTTAGCTATTAGACCCAATCACCAAGAATTAAATGTGTATTTTTAAAATAAGTGTAGTCAAATAGGCTGCCATCCAGGGTTTTAATCACAGCGTCATTATAATTTATTTTTACACTTAACTTTAGTTCAAACATTATTTTTATTGGGTGGGGGGGTTCTTCGCGGCTCTAGTGGCTCGCTTTTTGACACAGTAGGCTGTCAGGAATGGGGTGGAAGAGAAGGAGAGACATGCTGCAAAGGACCGCGAGTCGGAGTCAAACCCGGGTCGACCACGTTGAGGACTAAGGCCTCCATACATGGGTCATGCTACCCACTGCTCCCTAGTTCAAACATTCAGTGTGAACATACTCTATTGATGTAACTCCCTGTTAACGAGATACTTAACAGGAACTCAGACCTGAATTGGAAATCTTTCACAACAGATTTTTATCGATTAGACAGTTGCTCACCATGGACTGCATCGGTCCACACACGGGACTAGAAAATCTTATCTTAAGCCAGTTTATTTTTGATTCTTTATATTATTTTACGGTCATCAATATATTATTGTTCAGTCAGTTTTGTAATAAACTGATTTGTTATCTCATTCAATTGCCAAAAAAATACCCTTTCCAAAAATATTCCCTTATTATGAACATCTGGGTCTGGATTGAATCTTCTAACTCAACGTTTAGAAACACAGGAGGATGTAACTGTTTTTACTACAGATCTTGAAACATGGGTACACAGGCTCTGAGAATCTGGTGTGGAAAGTGTGAATGTGACTCAGTTTATCCTCTGCGACTATGTAATAGGACAAAGTGCCTCCAGGCCAGTCCAGAAAAACTCCTAGGCGTGCGCAACCAGTGTGTGGTAGAGGGTAAAAATTTACACTTGAGTTATGCTCAGCATACAAAACCGGCTTGGGTTCCCACTTGTGGCCCAATGACCAGCTCAGGGTATTCCATCCAATCCCAGCCCATGCTGAGTCCGACTTTCTCTGTATTCCTCTGTAACACACAGCAGCAGCAGCATCTCTGCCTTCATCGGTGCTCAGCTCCACCTCCCAGTAATGGCGTCCAGTCAGTGACTCCTGACACAGAACCTGATTTAAAACATCAAATCTCTTAAGGTGATCAGGATAGGACTGCCGATCTCCATTCTTCAACATCTTGTTTCCTTGAGAAAGAGTAAGATGTCCATTTATTGTGTCTGGATCAAAGGTCAGATCACAAGCATCTGGAGGACAGAAAGAGAGAAGGGAATGTTTGATCATTCTGTCCCCCACTCCCTGCAGACCAGCATTTAACCAAGCAAATGTCGCGAAACAGAGTCCAACCTGGAAGTGTTAACATGCCATACAACCAGAGAGGTTTCTGTGCACAGTGATATCCCGTTAAACAGGCAATAATATATAAAATATAAATATCCTTTTACATTCACTGCACTGACAATATGCTCTTCATTTACCTGTTTATCTTGCCAGTTATAATTCTACTAATGGAACACTGCAAAAATGAGCACATAATTAAATACTTACACCAAATCAGATCTCTTCTATCTGTTGCTTTTTCCACATCACAGACATCTGGTTTGGAGAAGTCTTCCGTGATCCACCTTTTATTCCTGTAGTGGTAGATGGTTGCTCCTTCATGCTGCTTATTTTTTATGGCCGCTACAAGGAATCTGAACTTCTTGTTGTTCTTTAAACCTTTAACAAATGTTCCAAATTCTTCAGCTTTTCTTGTCATTTTAAGTAAATCTGCTTGTGGGAAGGGTATTAGGTTGTTTATGGATTGATCCATGTCCTCAGAAGCCTTCATAGCCTGAGAATCCAGGTAGTCCTTCATTTTATCAAGATAAGGATCTGTAGTTTCCAGAGAAGTGAAAACAAAGCTGAGGACATCCTGGACTTCAGGATTAAGAAACTCCTCCACCAACTCTGCCTCACTTTGGACTATCTTTGCTCCCTTCATTTGCTTTAAACACGAAGTGATTACACTGACTTCTCTCTCAATATTAATCATCCACTTCATTAGATTCTCACTACTAAAAGGAGACTTTTCACTGTCATCCAGGATCTTCAACAACTCCTTCTCATCTTCTTCTCCTGCCCTGATGGACGGAATCTTTTTTGCAATCACATCCAGAAGTTTCCCTTCATAGATTTTACACTGTTGTTGAAAACTCTCCAACCTTTCTTTGATCTTTGGGAACCCAAAGCTGCCTTCAAGACAATCGTTGCATCTGATGTTGAGTTTGTGGAAATCTTCCCGGGCTTTTTGAACTTTTCTCACAAGACCAGGGCTGAGATCAGTGGCCATCTCAGCTGCTGACGGATCAAAGTTCTTCAGTGGCATCATCCAGACTTTTACTGGGACGGTGTTTTCTTTGTTCTTTTCAAGAAGTTCTGGAACTTTTCTGTACGATTTCACTGCTTCTTCAAATGTCACAGGGTTGCTTTCAGGAATCACGTCTCCGTAAAACTTCCAGGTGAATTTTTCTGTCACCGCCTTTTCTGTATCAGACAGTTTTAGGTCAGCTTCCCCACTTGCACTTAAACTAGAAATCTTATTTATCACAGCTTGAATGTTGCCTTTAATGTCTTGAGCACTGCTCGCGTCTAACTTCTCACTGTCCAGCACAAAGAAAGCATTTGCACCATAAGAGATGCCGGTGACAACATGCGTGGCACAGCTCTTCACATTAACACCAATTTGCTGCGTTTTGTTCATTTCCTCAGTAGAAATTTTCAGCTGTTTGAAAATTGTGGTAGCTTTGTACTGAAATGTGACTCTGCTTTGATTTTTGGACTTCTTCTGATCATTTAGATACTTCGCAGATCCCCCAACTTCAATCAGACCACCCAGGAAGCTGGTCTTCAGAGAGTCACTGACGTCCAGCAGAGAGAACTTCTCCTCCAAGGAATCAGAAGCGCTGATTCTAAACTCACTGCCATGCTGGGAGTTCTCTTCAGTCATCTTTTGGAGAGTTTTGTCATCCCAGAGTGTGGTACCTTTAAAACATGAACTCACAAATTAGATTATATTAAAAGCTTTATGTGTGTTAGAAACAGCTTAAACATTTATTTTTTTCTCCAATGTTTAATAGTTTATCTACCTGGAAATATTATGTCACTGAAATAAAATAAGAATTTGACACATTAAAATTAGGTGCTCAGTTTAAAGAGACCTGTTTTGTTTCAACATCTCAAAACTATTGTTTGATACTAAAGTGCTTTTATTGCATTTGATGGTAAAGATTCTCAGTCATCCGGGTCATTGTCATTCCAAAAAAAAAGTATAAAACAAAGCAACTTGTTTTCCGTAGTTTGAAGACGTTTCGCTTCCTATCCTGAAAGCTTTCTCAATTCAAAAAGTCTGGAGTGATGTGGAGTATCAAGCGTGATACTCCACATTTTAAATTTTATTGGATTTCTACAGTGATAATATAATTATTATTTGTAAGACACTTGTTAAAATATAAATTATTCTACTTTTTAAGACACTAGCAAAATTACACTTCCTAAGAGAAGAACATCTCTGTCACTCCAGCTGTGACCTTCACAACTAGCATCATCACCATAATCAGCAGCTGCTGCCATTTAAGGACGCAATGCCGGCCCAAGCCTCTTGGGGACCCTAAGCAGAATTTGATTTGGGGGCCCCCCTCCCACCATGCAGAATTACCTATGCTAGAAGATGATTGATACAAATGTCACGCTATAATGTTATAGGGAATATTATAATAATAATCAAATTGTTTTTATTGATTTTTCATACTGAAACAAAAGACATCCCATTCAAAACATACAGAACAAAAGAGTAGGATTCAAAATTTCCACCACAAAAACAGCTAAAAAACGCAGACAAACTAATGACAAGACAGATCCTACTACTACCATACATACCACCCATGTTCCAGTTAAAACTAGATACATATAATTATTATCATTGTGGTTGTTATTGTCATTCAAACCTGAGGGAAAAAAAGGGGGGTGGCGAGGCTGCTAGTTATGCTGAAGCAGATGAAAATTCAGATTCAAAATAGGAAATAAAAGGTTACCAGACCTTGAAATATCTCTTAGTGTTACCCTGTAAAGTAATTCTTTAGGCATGCCATCACCTCCTCTACCCATCTTTTGTGAGTTGGCTGTGCTGCCTTTATCCAATTAAATAAAATCAATCTCCTGGCCAACATTGCTTTCCTTTGACAGTCGTTAATGGAGGGTTTTCAGCTGACGTCACGCTCACGTGACTACTCAGCGCGTCCGCCATATTGGGTGGCAGTCGTTTCGCACCGTTGACCTGCGTTGTATGACGCCTTAGGCAGTATTGGAAGTGAACAATGGGGAAAACGTGTTTAATAGTTGGTTGCACGGCCCGTGGAGGTGGAGATCAACGCTCTTTCTATCGCCTACCAGCCGTAATAGTGAATCAGTGTGAAAAAAAAAACACAGCTGTCTGAACAACGCCGTCACCTATGGCTGATATCCAGGTCCGATTTGGACGGTGTTAAGCTGGAATACGCCAGAGTCTGCGGTGCTCACTTTGTCACAGGTAATTAACTGTTAAGTATTTAAAACATATAAGAAGAATATATTAATAATAGGGCTTGGGCGTTATGACTTATTACTTTCCGCGGCTGTCATGTTGACTGCCTCCGCCGCCTCTACTGCCTATTACTACCGCATACTGTACTCCCTCTCTCAGCCGTGTTTTAATTTGATTAATTTCACCTTAACTTGATTTCAACCATGGTAAACCGTTGCTGTATTGTGGGCTGTAACAGCGCAACACATGATCGCCATGGGAAAAACATAGAAACAGATTAATTTTCCACCGCTTTCCTGCCTGGAGGCGCAACCACGGAGAACAACTGTTAGAGATAACAAAGAGTCGTCGGCTCGCTTGGATCGCGGCTGTAAGTCGACCGATCATAACTTTCCACAGTATCCCGATGTCAATGAGAGTGTGTTCTAAACGTTTGAAACACATAGCAGCAAGTTAAAAGTACATTACATGCGTGAGTGGTTGTTAGCACTAACGGTTAGCATGTGCTAACCCGTCTGAGCGCAGCTTACCTTTGAACGAGTTACAGAGATAACAAAGAGATCGTCGGCTCGCTTGGATCGCGGCTGTAAGTCGACCGAACATAACTTTCCACAGTATCCCGATGTCAATGAGAGTGTGTTCTAAACGTTTGAAACACATAGCAGCTAGTTAAAAGTACATTACATGCGCGAGTGGTTGTTAGCGCTAACGGTTAGCATGAGCCAGAGCCCGTCTGAGCACAGCTTACCTTTGAACGAGTTACAGAGATAACAAAGAGTCGTCGGCTCGCTTGGATCGCGGCTGCAAGTCGACCGAACATAACTTTCCACAGTATCCCGATGTCAATGAGAGTGTGTTCTAAACGTTTGAAACACATAGCAGCTAGTTAAAAGTACATTACATGCGCGAGTGGTTGTTAGCACTGACGGTTAGCAGCTACTAAACTAGCATGGGCCAGAGCCCGTCTGATCGCAGCTTACCTTTGAACGAGTTACTGTGTTCCCACTGTTTGCTGGCTTTATGATCTGCAGCTCCTACCGGCGCCAATACGGTAAGTACAACTTAATTTTGCACTGGTCATTGTTCTGCTTAAATAATTAAAGCCGCGAGCGGCGTCGATCGGCCCTGCAGCCAAGCGCCTTCGCGCACCGCCCGCCGCCGGCCGTCAGCCACCGCAGAAGCATGCGACACATTTGCGTCGGATTGTTTACATTTTTACCATCTTATTAAAACTCACCCGTCCACGTATGATGGCGATTTCCTTGATGTACATAACCAGATGTGAACTGGTTGTGAGCCTCTAGACCCTTGTAAGCTCTCATTTCCTCAAGAGTGTGCAGAGGGTTTTCACCGAACACCAGGTAATGCATCTGGATTATGGCTAAACAAGGCACCGTGGAGGGCATACGGGTCCATATGGTCGATCACGGAACATTTCCTCAGATATACGTCCTTATCTGGTCGCTCTAGCGTGCTGGCGTACTTATCCATTCGCGATACGATAATACGTGTAAGACAACTAGAGATAAGGAAGTGTGCCACCCAATATGGCGGACCGGAAGTTGGCCAGTGACGTCAGTGAAAACACCCTATTCCGTTTCCCCCGGTGCCACACCAAAAATGGCTACCAGAGGAACGGGTTCAATAATTTTCTTGTAAATGGATGAAAAGGTTTTGAGATTTTGATCCAGAATTCTTTGAGCCGGGGGAGAGACCAGAACATTTGAGATGTGTTGGTTGGCACCTGTTTACATGTAGGGCAAGTCAGATCATCTCCCTGGTAAATTCTTGCCAACTTGTCCCTCATGAAATGAAGTCTATGTACCACTTTAAACTGTGTTAGTCCATGTCTAACACATATAGACGACGAATGTATGTGTTCTACTGCCCACCTCCATTCATTATTTGATATGTCCGGCTCTAATTCTTCCTCCCATTTCCTTTTTATCTAGGCAAGGGATGGGGAAGCCACCTTCTGGATATTTACATAGAACATATGAACCGACCCCTTAGTAGTCAGATTCATATCCAATAGCCAATCTATCCACCCACTCTGTGGTGATTCAAGAGATGAGAATGTCTTTCCACAAGGAAAAGACATTGAAGTAATTAGTTTTTCAGTGGATTCCATATTCCTTTTCCAGCTGAGCAGCAGACATAAGTACACCATCTTTAACCAGATTTTTAACAAATTCCACCCCGGCTCTATATCATTCCTTAAATGCTGTTCCCCCCAGAGCTGGAGAGAACAGGTGATCGCCATAAACAGGAGCAGACAGGAGGCATTTTTGTTTTTAAAATTAGTTCTGAATTGGACCCAGATTTTGATATAGTTTCATACAACAGAGTTATTTGTGTAAAGGTGCTTGCTTAGGGGCAGAGGGGTACAAATCAGGGAACACAGGGATATTGTGCTAGATTCATATCTTTCCATATGCACCCATACTGGGGTTTCCTCATCATCTAATTGCAAGACCCAAAATAGCAACTTATGTAGATTAGCTGCCCAGTAATAATGCATATACATAGCTCTCAACTCTCACGCATTCACCGTGTGACACACGCATTTCACTAACTTCACACGGTCACACGCAACACAAGACATTTCACACGCAAACATGGAATTTCTCACGCATAAAAATCACAAAGCCCATCTGGGCTGTGGACGACAAAACTCCGCCTTCTGCTGAGCTGTTTCGGCTTCTTTCACAGCTTGTGGCCATCAGTAATTCCTGCTGCAGTTCGTGTTAACAGAGCAGCAGGAAGAGTGATCAGAGTTATGAATAATTTTAGTCTTAACAGTAGTGAAAATGAGCCGGTAAGGTCCTGTACCGCGTACACAGGAGGGGGGAGGGGGCGGGGGGAGAGCTGCTGCAAGATGACCGGTTCTTTCAGAACCAGTCATGGCTGCACGCTGATCATAAAAACAGTTCTGCTAACCAGATGCAGTTTAAAACGCCACTTGGTCAGTTTATAAGTTTCGTTTTTATTAATTCTGCATTTTTTTAACTACATGCACCGTATTTCTGTGCCTCCGCGCTTGCTCCTCTCCCTCCCCTCCTTTCCCTCGGAGCAGGTGCTTTCTGGGCGCCCAGAGCGCACTGACGAGAGCAATAGAAATTTGTCTGGTCAGCGCGGCGACTGACTGAGAAACCTGTCGCTGTGAAAGGTGATGAGAATGTTATAAACTGTAACAGTCTAGAAATGCATTGAGCTGAAAAGAGGGACACATCAGCAGCTGGATCGTGCGTAAAGACGCAGCGGGAACCTCTGTGTGCTTCAGTGTTGCTGCTGAGGGGATCATAAAGGCTTGATGAAACTCAGCCTGATTCACCAATCAGGTTATAGATTTACAATGATAAACAACCCATAGATGAATGTGTAACAGTATAATAATTCGGTCAATAATTAAAATCTACTTAATTTTATTCAGTATTATTTGAACAATTGTGTATTATTTATGTCTTAATCCATTAACTGAACAATAAAGTATTAATACGTCTCTTTCTCTTTTTAACACAAGTAATACATGTCTACTTCATTGTCTGGTGGGATAAAAATGAGATGGAGTTGACTCCACCGGCTCTTCCAGGGTCCGGTTAGCCCCGCCCCCAAACAAGCCCCGCCCCCAAATTAGCATAATCTCACTCCTAACTTTTGATAAAAGTTGAGAGGTCTGTGCATATAGTTTGGTAGAGCTAAGCCCCCCTCCTCTCTCTGTCTCTCTAGAAACTCTCTTCTTATCCGGGGGACTGTTTTTTTCCCCCATATAAAAGGTAGATGTACATTTATTTAATAAAAAAAAGATGTAGGAATAAAAATTGGTGTTGTCTGAAAAAAAGAACAGGAACTTTGGCATTACGATCATTTTGAGAGTTTATCTTACCTGCCAATGACATTGGGAGAGATGATCACATTTCCATATCCGTTTTCGCCTTATCCACTGTTACTTTAAAATTGTGCTTAAATAAATCTTTATATTTGCTTGTAACTGTAACACCTAAATATGTGAATTTGTCTTTCATGGTTGTAAAAGTATAGGCCTGGAATGATAGTTTCCTCGACTGTTCATTAATTGGGAAAAACACTTTTTTTTAGATTAATTTTATAACCCGAAACCCTCCTGAAGGTTTCAATAATACGGAGAGCCACCGAAATGCTTGTGGCAGGATTTGACAGGAAAAGGTTGTCAGCGTACAGTGAAAGTTTATGATTTTGCATCCCCCTGCGTATTCCCCCCAGTTCAGCAGCATTCCTCAACATTATTGGAAGAGGCTGGATTGCCACATAAAGAGCCGGGGTGACAGAGGACACCCCTGTCTTGTTCCCCTGAATCAGAGGGAATGGGTCAAATATTATGTTATTCGTTCTTACCATATCTTGGGGATTCGCATATATTAGCTCAATCCACGAAAGAAATTTAGGACCAAATCCCAATCTCTCAAGGGTGATAAACAAATTAAGATACTGTATTCTATCAAAGGCTTTGTGAGGGTCCAGGGATATTACAATCTCTTGATCAATGTTATCATCAGCAGTGTATATCACATAAAAAAGGCGACAGGGATTACTGGGAAGTTGTTAACCAGCAACAAATCCTGTGTGGTCAGGATGTATTATATTTAGGGCTGGGCAAGTTAACGGGTTAATTTCGCGTTAATTCATTAGACTATTAACGGCGATATTTATTTTATCGCGCATTAAAACACATGTTGCTCACATGCTTTCAGTCAGTGTCAGTCAGCACGCGCTGACTGCAGCGCGCTGTGTCAGGCAGCACTCTGGTGCTTCCCCTCCCCTCTCGTACATGGCTCAGCGGCGCCAGCCAATCAGCACGCAGGCTCAGCCTGGCCCGCCCACTCAGCTCTCACACAAACTTAACACACAAACAGCTGAGAGAGACCGCAGCAGCTAAAAAACATGAAATGGGGAAGTAGCACCGTTTGGCTTTATTTTAATACCGTAAATGAAATCAAGCTGTATGTTTTGTAAAAAGCCGGTTCATTTCAGTGGAAACACAACAAATTTATCTAAGCACATGAAAAAACATGAAAACGTCGAGCCACGGAAACGGAGAGAGGAGTCGAAACTTCTGTCATCGCCCCGACAGACCCACAGACGTCTCTGACTGAGGCGTTTCAGTCCTCCAGGGAACATCCAGGTAGATCAGTGGTCATCTTCAGCAGCAGTTCATGTTAACTTTCAAAGTAGATATTATCTATCATATGTTACTGGAGCCCTCACAGAAAATGTAATTAAGACCTTGAAAGAACCCAGTACATATATTAAAAAGTGTTATTTAAGATAAGATAACATTAGCTAATCCTTTTTTTATCCCACGACGGGGAAATTTATAGGATTAAAGCAACAGGCAGGTGCACACAACACAGACAAAATTACATAAGGATTGAAATATATAAGAGGTGGATTAGCAAAAAAACACTGAACATAACATTATTGTTATTATTATTATTATTTAATTGTAATAATAAAATAAAAATCGCAAAACCCAAAAGGTCAACAGTTTCATGATACATCAAGCTTAGGGACTGGCTAATATACAGCAGGTCAAAAAAGGCCATATTTTGGCTGCAGTGCTTGCTGTTCTCTTATGAAGAAAAGATCAACTAGTGCACTAAATTCAATAGATGGGTTGAAAATATCCAGTATAAAATAAGATAAGTGCTACAAATGTTACAACACTTTTGTTCATATGGCAGCAGAACATTAAAATAAAAGTGTTCTTTACACTACTTTTGAATTCATTCTTGGAGTTTGCGCATACAATGCAATTAATCATGATTAATCAGGCAAATTATGCGATTAATCGCCATTAAAAATTTTAATCGTTGCCCAGCCCTAATTATATTACTTATAACAGGCTCAATCCTTGCTGCTAGTACTTTGGTCAATATCCTATAATCACATCCGAATAGACTCACAGGACGAAATGATTCACATTTAAGTGGATCTTTATTTTTCTTAAGGGTTACCGAAATCATAGCCTGTGACTGTAGCGAATATTATAAACGAATACAGTGAGGTTATGTATTAAAATAAAATTAATTAATAAACGATACAAAAAAATACTTCAATCTTTTTTTAAACTTCTGAATACAAACTGTCACAAAACATATGAAATAAATTCTTTCATCATCATTCATTCATTCACTTATATCACTTGTTGAGTTATTGAATTGTTAATTGTAGAAAAAAATAAAATAAAATAAAAAAATTGGGGGGCCCCCTGGCCCACAAGCGGCCGCTTAGTTCACTTATGCCTCAGGCTGGCCCTGTAAGGACGGATCCTCCACCTGCACGGCATCAGATTGTTGTCTAACCCCAGTGGTAACACTTTCAGGCCATTTGTCTGTTCGAGTCAAGTTTGACATATTTCTAACGTGCCTTTTTCCTCCTATGTTTAATTCCAATACCTGAACCTGCTTCCTCACCTACCACCTTGAATTTCCAGGCTTCAACCTCCTGCTTGTCTGACACTGATTACAAGGATTTCCCTGTCTGACCAAGAGAGCCATAAAATAAACTCAACCGAATCTTGCCAACAGCTCAGTCTCTGCGTCCATCCGTGCCTGAAATTCGACAATCTCTTTTTTTTTGCAATGGGAAATACTAGTAAACACAAACACTAATTTCATCGTCTAACAACTTATACATTAATGTGCAAAACAAATTTAATAGTAAGCAAAACAGCCAATCAAATCCTACACAACATTGTATTATTTTATTTGCTAAATGCCAAAATATTGAGATGTTTTTGTTTTTTTTACCCTATTTACATACATTATTTTTCAAGATGTCATTATACAAATTCAGCAAGGCCCATAGAATAATGATGGCATGTCTGTCAAAGCAATATTTACATTAAATGAAGGCCCACTTGTGGTTTAAGGCTACGCTTTTTCCATAACATCTGGATGGAGATGTTTTTATCTATTCAAGGAAATCAGGGTTTGATGCAAAACATTTGTATGAAATCTAGAGCAAAAAAAACCTGCTGAGATTGGTCTGGACTTGGAGTGCAGCCTTCCACTGCATCATTACGACATTCATGATATGGTCAGTTTGCAATGACCACAACACACATTTTCCAGGTTGTCCCTGCACTTCCAGACTCCCTCTATTTTTTTTCCGTCTTCTCGCAGCCATTTCATTTTTGTTAAAAATGGTGAAACAGTGCTAATGTTTATATAGCCATCACATCTGATTGCTGTATTTTACATAAAAATGTTAATTTTTAAATTAGCCAATTAATGAGGACATATCAAACTTTTTGGTTTTTTTCTTTTCACATTAAAATCATTCAGCTGTGATATATACAGAGGGGAACTGCAATGCTTTGGTCTGAATTCCTCATTAATTTACCTCCACATTCCCCTTTATTATTACAGTTCTGAGGTGCGGCTGAGTACAACTTGTTTTGGTGCTGTATCTTTAAAGGGGAAGTCCGGTCAACAAGGAAAAATCTGGGGATTATTAGCTATAACTAAAACTAATACGTTTGTTGTGATTTAATGAATTTAGCGTTAATCAATGAGAAAATAAAAGCATAAATTGTCGTCTGGATCACTGTGTATGTTACATCACATCCTGTGACGTAACATCGCGGTGAGCCGAGGACTTTTCTCCGCGCTTTACAAGCTAATTCAGTAGGAGCTGTTGTACACAGCTGCGATCAGCAACAATTATTTCGAAATTTCGAGAGGACTTCACCATTGAAATTTGCGAGAGCTATTGTTGAACAATGCTCACGTGCATGGCAGCTGGATGTTCCAATACATCGGGTAAAAGTGGAAAAAACATTAGTTTTTTGTTGGAATACTTACTTGAAGAGGGAGGATTTTCCATCGTGCTTCTGGCCAGAGAGAAAAAACGTCGTCTGTAGCCAACATTTGGAAGAAGAATGTCTTCAAGATGACATGAGAGCGAGACTTTTTGGTAGGTTTGTCTTTTTTTATAATGTAGAATTTGCCGGAACATTTGTTTACCCGATCAGAGCGGCGGAGGGATACGACACACTTAGAAAGTATGCTCACTGTTGTGAAGCCCACTTATTTTATGCAACTTTGGTCTTATTTTTTCAAAAGTCGCTTGTAAATTTCATGAGTTGTGGGTTGTAGTTTTTTTGGGCTTGTTTCTGAAAGTGAAGTCGATTGTTTGGGATCTAAACTAAGTGATGCAGAAATATCCCTCCGCCTCATAACGCACTGCAGCTCATCCTGACAGCAGCAGAGTAAACTCAGAAAGAGCCGATATGGCCGTATTTTCTGCAGTTTATGGTTGCAATAACTGATGATAACTGCTGAAAGTAGATTAGGGGGTGCAGATCACCATTTTGAGCAGAGATTGGTTCTGAAGATGAGTTTTATACTCATCGTATAACATTGCAGAACCCAACCCATAAACCGCACTTTAATGCTTATTTGTTGTCTTTTTTTGTCTCTAAAATGTAAAATTAGTATTAATTTAAATTTAAATGATTAATACCATGTCTGTCTTTGTTTAAGGGGTTAAAAAAATATTTTGGCTTGAAAACGGATATTTATTTACAGGGGGACAGATGGGGCATTGGGACTTGCTCTACAGCCGATACCGCACAGTGACGTCACAAACTGGGAGGTGGCAGTACTGTTCTGCACCAAGATGGCTGCCCCCACTAAAGGACCTTTAAATGAAAATTACTCTTAATTAAAAAAGCTTATCATTTATTGAACAGTATGTAATAATTTTATATTTAAAGTACTTTCAGCAGTTTGAATTCTGATTTTGATCGGACTTCTTTAAATCTAAAGAAGGCACTTAGCACCCTGACCCCTGCAGGTCACAGAGCGTTTCATTTCACTCCATTTGGCCATTTTTGGATCATTTAACTCAGTGGTTTTCAATAGGTGAGGCGAGCCTCCCCTAGGGAGGGCACCAAAGAGTCACATGGGAGACGCAAAGAATGTGCTGGAGAAGACAGCGCTGCCGCTCAACTCTGTGAAACTATGTAGCTATATTTGTGCCTTCTGTTTGAGCGTGCAGGAACCAGTCCTAACACGCCGTGAGACAACTCTCAACACTCAAAACTGGTGTGGTGCACGCTGAACTTTGAAAAACTCCTTGCAAACCACCGTCCTCGCGCTTATCTCTGCTCGCACACTCGACCTGCTCATTCCACACAACACCAGCTGTGTGTTCGCTCGACTGTCTCTGCGCTTGTGGCTTCAAAAACTGTCCACTCCACCAGCCAATCACAGGCAGGTTTTTTTCCATCCAATCAGAGTATGGCTTGCAAATACTGCATTCAGATGAATTCAATTAAAAATGCTGCAGCCTTTGGCAGAAATTAGTAAACAAAACGGTGGGATTGAAAAAAAAATAGAAAAACAAATAAAAAGTTTATTATTTTAGCCTATGGATATTTTATGAATAGGCCTTTTTTTATGAATGTACTTTGTTTAAAGAAATACAATAAAAAAAAACATTTATTGGGTTATCAGTTGTTTTTAGAACACTGCACTCCAGCAACACTAAAGAAAGATGCATTTACTGCAGGAACCTGTGTGGGGTAAGTTTGTGGTTGGGGGCGAGGGGGGGGGGGGGGGGGGGGGGCGGGCTATCTTTACCTATTCCAAGAGGAGGCTCACTTTCAATAACTTTGAAAACCCCTAGTTAAACTCAAATTAAGATAATACTTGGGTCAAAACCCACACGGTACAGCTTCAGGAAAAGGCATTATAGTACATGTACTAAACCATATCTGATCTTACCTAGGATGAGCTGATCTTTACGAGCATCGTAGAGCATCCCCAAGGTAAAGGGTCGACCGAGAGCAGCCCTTTCAATCATACCTGATGCCATTTTACCTGTATAAATAAAAACAGTCACATTTATTTTATTGATTATGGCAAAGCCTCCAAGTTAGATGAATATTCAGGTAACGTAACTCCACTAATTGCTTAATTAGAAATAAGGTCAGATGTTTGGGGCCCTAGAAAATGTGATGAGAAAAAAGGCTGCTAAAACCAAACAAAAATACAAAAGCAAAGAATATAAAACAGCTTGATGAATCTGTGGTCAGTTTGAGACGCTTGCAAAAGTTAAAATGACTGAACACCCATAAAACTCAGACTGGCAGATGTCCGCTTTAAAAGACCCGCCCTACTTTTTCTGATTGCCTAATGTCCCTGCTCTGCCAGGTTTCATTGGTTGAGAGCAACTTCAGTTTAATACCATGAATAAAACGTCTAGACGGATCTTTTTGCGCTCATTTTCCAAACAACGGAAATCCGTTGCAGCGATGGAGCACCTTAACCCATGATCTAGACGTAGGTAGATTTGAAAAGGAGAATTCTCTCTAATTACACCTGAACGGCCAATAAGTTTGAAGCCTTTTATTTGGTCAGTTGACCTTGCAGAAGACCATTAAAAGAATAACGAAAACTAAAAAATGGTCTGGAAGCAGAGAAGTCTGTATAATGTGTCAAAGGCAAGGTTTCCAGGGCCGATCTTTTCCCCGGAGATGGAACGTTTGATTTCATGTTGAAAGCATGACATGACTAAAACATTTGTTTAACTCTGTAGTTCAACTATTTTTAATATTTGCTTTTAGTTTCTATTTTCCCATGTTTTATTTTGTTTCTACATTTTATTCCAACTGGCTTTTATTGTTTTATTTTCCTAAGTGTGCATCATGTAAAGCACTTTGCATTGTCCTTGTATTGAAATGTTCTAGAGAAATAAATTTGCCTTGCCTTACCTACAAGTGAATCACAAAAAAAAAGGTTCACATCAAATGACTTTAGTTTGGGAAAAATATGGATTTTAGCAAATTTCTATTGTTTCAAATATAATATTGCAACATCAATTTGGTCAGATTAAAAGTTTTCGATGAATCTGTTATTTCAAAGATAATCCCTACAAGACATGGACAGGAAATAAATCAAAATATCTTACAGCTTGAATCTTATTCAAGCCAAAATTTTGAGCCTAGGTTAAAGTTCATGAATGATATGTTAATTGATTTCTGAATTTAATCAATTTCAATTTCATTTCGCTGGCCCCTTATAGTTCTGTAATGTAGTGTTTTTCTTTTTTACCTTGAATTCACTTTTTATAAGGCCCGAGCAGTGAAGCGCTGCAAAGCCCTATTGTATCTGCCTGGTTTCTTCTTATTATTATTATTTCCTTCTATTATTATTTGACCACTTGAGCAGCCTTTTTTGGGGCATAACATATATGAAAACTCACAAAACTTGGCAGAAAGTTGTCCCCCAATGAAAATTTTCGGATATTAATGGGGCTAAAAATGCGTGTGGCGAAACTGCTCTGCATCGCTGCCTACAGTGAGTTGGGGCTACTGGTAAGTCCTAAAAATGTGAAAAAAATAGGTAGATCTTCCCAATTCATGAAAAAAAAAGTCTATTGGGGGTATGCCCTAAAACCAACAGGGAGTCGGCCATTTTAGGTCAAAGGTCACTTTTGGGCCCTTTTTTGACTTTTACTCACCTCGAACTTTAGCAAACTCCTCCTAGGGCTTTCAAGCTACTGACTTCAAATTCGGTGTGTTTGCCATTGAGGCATGTGAGAGTAACAGTTATGAAATTCATGAGTTTTTGAAAATGTTTTGGGACATGGCCAAAGAACAATCTTGGCCTTCATAAAAAAAATTCAAACCCTTATAACCTTCCAACTGAAAGACCAAGACTGAAATACTGAAAGTCATGATGGATGCCTGTCCGGTCCCCTACGAAATTCTGTGGTCAAACGATGATGTAATCAAAGCCACGCCTCCCGAGGTCAGAAAATGTTGTTTTTGGCTTGGAAAGGTCCCATGCAGACACCACTGACTTAGTCCACATGAGAGTGGGTCAGAAGACAGATAAAATGTTGGTCTCACTTGCTTTCAAGCACAAAGACATTTGGATGCAGTGTCTAGCCATGGTGGCATGGCGAAGTCAGGCATCTTGCCATGGCCATACGTCTGGATCCAGATTCCACATCTTTCATCTTATGTGGAATCTGATGAAATATGTACCAAATTCAACAAATTTGATCTAGGTCCTGTCTCAGAATGATTTTCAGTGAAATTTCCTGTGGGCGTGGCTTACTAGCTCTACAGCACCCTCTAGAATATTTCAAAATAGAGAATTGAAAACATCAGCCCCAAGCCATGCTTTGTCTGAGGTTTATGAAATTCGATATACAAATGCAACTGATGAGGACCTACAAAAAAGTCTCTTGGACCCATGGTCCAAACCCCACAGGAAGTCCACCACTTTGGATCAAAACCACCATTTTGCCTGTTCAAACACCTATTATTTGGTAAGTGAAAAAAATTCACCAAAAATCAGCCGTTTGTTTTTATGAGCTCAGAATCTTAGGATTTATTCCTTGGATATATTAAAGCATATGGTACACTGTAATACAGTCGGGAGGTGACAACGCTGTGGACAAGTATGGCAGAGACATACTGCATCCAGCCATGATTCGTGTCTTTATGACGATTGAATAATGATGCGCATGAGACGGGAAAATATATATAATAATATATAAACGGGACTGATTCTGTCCTCCACTGTCTCAGCAGCGCCGGTTTCGGGCTTCACTGAGTCAGCGCTTTGAGCCAGTGCCTCATACTGATAAAGCTCTGGCCCTCTGGGCTCCACAAAGCCTCCCTCAATCGGCAGGGACAAAGGAGGGGAGCTGGGGGAGTGAAAACCTTCCACCTCAAAAACCGAACCGTGGCATAACTACCTCTGCACACTCTCTATGATTCAATATGGCAAATTAAGCTTACAGCTGCATCGATTAATTGCACTTTTAGAAGAAAATGAAAATGTTTTATAATCAAACCTAAATGTATAGGTCATTATTTAAATAATTGTTTCATTGACATATTTATAAAATAACAAAAACAATACCTAATGTAGATAACACCAATTCTAATTTATTAATAGAAATTTTAATCATGAAAAACAAACTGTAAAATTAAATGGAATAGTGTAGATATAAATCTGATAAAATAAACATGTGTGAAATTGAACCATCTGGCATTGATAATCTCGACTCCAAGCTTCCTAAACTGGTGGCAGACCAAATCGCCCCTGCTGTTTATCATATTATTGATCAAAATTTAATCTGCTGTGTATGTCCAGAAAAATGGAAAAGAGCTAAAATTGTGCCATTGCCAAAAAACTGCCATTCTCTGGCTCAGAGATTCAAGAAATAATTGATTACAGAAAGACTTTAAACACTTGACTTTCCAAATCCCAACTAAAGACGTGGAATTAGTTCAACAGAGACGACAGAAGGAAGTTCTGATTGGATAAGTTCAGTCTCACCTGGAGCACAGCTGCTCTGATTGGCTGCCAGCAGTCCAGCTCCTCCTCTGGGTCTTTTCCCACACTGGGGGCAGGAGGAGGGTCCTGGTGGAGCAGACTGGACCTGGTATGATGTGATGCACTGTCTGCAGAACCAGTGTCCACAGCTGGTAGAGACCGGATCCACCAGGACCTTCTGACACAAAGCACAGCAGGACTGCTGCTCCTCCTCACCAACGCTGCTCCTCTTACTCCATCTGTGAAGACATTTCTTCATCACTGAAACAGTTCACCACCAACATGAGGGGGGGGGGCTGTCTACCTGAGGCTGGAGATGTTCATGAAGGTCCACCACATCCATTACACTTCCAACAGAGCCATAACCCATTTGATACAACATTTTTCTCACACATTAAAATGTCGATACTTAACTGAACAAGAATAAAAAAAAAAAACGCAAAATAAATTGTTGACTTATCTAAAAAGTGTGCAATTGTGACTAGTGGGTTAATTTGTGATACTCTCACTAAAATTAGCTAAAACTTATTTTCACTAAATGATAAAGATCATTGTATGTGAACATTGTTTTTTTTATTAGAAAATAACCTGCAACAGCATTACTTAAGTAATGCTGTTGTTACCTTTGTGTAACAATAATTGTAATCTTGTGTTGTGTTATTACACACTGTTTAAAGTTATTTAATGTTTACTAAATACATTTCTGTCTGTTCGGTGTTGTCTGATAAATATCAACCCCATATAGCTGATATATGTACAATAGTTTAAAGGAATGATTTGTGCCCTGGAGTTCTTCTAACAGCAAACGCTGCACACATATAGAATAAGGAGTGACAATTTCTCTTCAAGTTCAAGAATTTAGCAGAAATAAATGAACATCCAGAGAACTTAACTATATAATGCTGTTTATCTGAATTAACACTATATTTTAAACAACAAATCCTCTCTACCAAACTAGTGAAACTTAACTAAACTAAGCAAATTGAAGATAAAGAGAAGCTAAGCTAAGGAACTATTTACAGAATAATTCAGTAAATCATGGTTTACTGCAGACCCAAGTTAGAGAACTAAAGTTAACCTTAGAGAACATGAAATGAGATCAAATTAGCTTAACTAATTCAGAACAACATTTGATATGTGTTTCAACCCATTCACAATGTGAATCCTGAGTTAAAACATTATTTGATAAAAAAACATTTTAAATATTGATTTGCTCAATAAAATCAGTAAACTTTAGGACCCTTTATTTTATTAAGATTATTTCTCTATGAAGCGAGGGGTAACTGTAGCGATCGGTCGCTAAGTGGGTTAATCCTAATGTTACACAAAACAACATTAAAATCAACATTAAGGTTCCATAACGTGCTGGTTGAGTCCTCACTAAGACTAAGACAGTAGAGCACATAACCCCAGTTCTGAAGTCCTTCCATGGCTCCCTGGATCTCAGAGAATAGACTTTAAAATCCTTCTGTTACTCTATAAATCCCTGAATTAGCACCTAAATACATCACAGACTTGTTATCAGGGCATCAATTCAATTCAATTCAATTCAATTCAATTCAATTCAATTTTATTTATATAGCGCCAAATCATGAAACATGTCATCTCAAGGCACTTTACAAAGTCAAGTTCAATCATATTATACAGATTGGGTCAGATTATACAGATTGGTCAAAAATGTCCTATATAAGGAAACCAGTTGATTGCATCAAAGTCCCGACAAGCAGCAGTCACTCCTGGGGAACCGTAGAGCCACAGGGAGAGTCGTCTGCATTGTACATGGCTTTGCTGCAATCCCTCATACTGAGCAAGCATGAAGCGACAGTGGGAAGAAAAACCACCCATTAACGGGAAGGAAAAACCTCCGGCAGAACCGGGCTCAGTATGAACGGTCATCTGCCTCGACCGACTGGGGTTACAGAAGACAGAACAGAGACACAACAAGAGAAACAAAAAAGCACAGAAGCACACATTGATCTAGTAATCTGTTCTACATTAGATGGTAGTAGCGGGTGAGCCGTCTTCTCTGGATGATGTCACAGTTAACAGAACGCCAGACCAGGTGTACCTACTATGAAGAAAAAGAGAGAGAGCAAAAAGTTAAAAGCTGAAATGACGACAGTCATTTCAATGTAATACAATGCAAAACTGGAGAACAGTAGACTGAAGAACAGTAGAAATCAGTAGAGTGAGAAAATTAGACCCTGATGTCCTCCAGCAGCCTAGGCCTATCACAGCACAACTATAGAGATAGCTCAGGGTATGAGCCACTCTAACTATAAGCTTTGTCAAAAAGGAAAGTTTTAACATTAGTCTTAAAAATAGATAGGGTGTCTGCCTCACGGACCAAAACTGGGAGTTGGTTCCACAGGAGAGGAGCCTGATAGCTAAAGGATCTGCCTCCCATTCTACTTTTAGAGACTCTAGGAACCAGCAGCAGACCTGCAGTCTGAGAGCGAAGTGCTCTGTTAGGAACATACGGGGTAATCAGAGCTCTGATATATGGTGGAGCTTGATTATTAAGGGCTTTATACGTTAGAAGGAGAATTTTAAATTCTATTCTTGATTTAACAGGAAGCCAATGAAGGGAAGCTAAAATTGGAGAAATATGATCCCTCTTGTTGATTTTCATCAGAACTCTTGCCGCAGCATTTTGAATCAGCTGAAGACTTCGAACTGCATTTTGTGGACTTCCTGATAGTAAAGAATTACAATAGTCCAGCCTTGAAGTAACAAATGCATGGACTAGTTTTTCAGCATCACTCCTGGACAGAATGTTTCTAATTTTGGCGATATTCCGGAGGTGAAAAAAGGAAACTCTGGAAACCTGTTTAATATGGGATTTAAATGACATGTCTTGGTCGAAAACAACACCAAGATTTTTAACTTTATTACCAGAGGCCAAGTTAATGCCATCCAGATTAAGGGATTGATTAAGAACTTTATTTTTTGAAGACTCTGGCCCAAAGATTACAACTTCTGTCTTGTCAGAATTTAAATGCAGGAAATTTAAAGTCATCCAGCTTTTGATGTCATCAAGACATGACTGCAGTCGAAGTAACTGATTGGATTCATCAGGATTTATGGATAAATATAGCTGAGTGTCATCAGCATAACAGTGGAAATTAATCCCATGCTGTCTGATAATTTTTCCAATCGGAAGCATATATATAGTAAATAGAATTGGTCCAAGGACTGAACCCTGTGGTACTCCACAAGTGACCCTAGAGTTTGAGGAAGATTTATTATTAACATGAACAAACTGGAATCTGTCCGACAGATAAGATTTAAACCAGCCTAATGCTTTTCCCTTAATCCCTACAGTATGCTCAAGTCTTTGTAGGAGAATATTGTGATCAACTGTATCAAATGCAGCACTGAGATCTAACAGGACAAGTATAGACACAAGTCCATTATCTGAGGCCATGAGAATATCATTAGTGACCTTCACCAGAGCTGTTTCAGTGCTATGATGAGCTCTGAAGCCTGACTGAAACTCCTCAAGTAGGTCATTACTTTGTAAATGTTCACATAGTTGATTAGCAACTACTTTCTCAAGAATTTTAGATAAGAAAAGAAGATTAGATATAGGTCTGTAATTTACTAACTCATCTTGATCAAGAGATGGTTTCTTAAGTAAAGGTTTAATAACAGCTACTTTAAAAGCCTGTGGTACATATCCATTTACCAAGGATACATTAATCATGTCTAAAATAGGACCACTGATCAGAGGGAATACCTCCTTAAACAACTTGGTTGGGATTGGGTCTAACATACAGGTAGAAGGTTTAGATGAAGCTAAAATTTTAGATAACTCAGAAAGCTCTACTGCTTTTAAACAGTTCAGACACTGCGCAGGTTCTAAGGATTCCTCCAATGCTGCCTCACTTACTGAGGATGAGGTAATCATGTTCGGGAGGATGCCAATTATTTTATTTTTAATGGAATCAATTTTATTTATGAAGAATCCCATAAAATCATTACTGCTAAGAGCTAAGGGAATGGATGGATCAACAGAGCTGTGGCTCTGAGTAAGTTTGGCAACTGTACTGAAGAGAAATCTAGGATTATTCTTATTCTCCTCAATTAATGATGAAAAATATGCTGCTCTAGCTCTGCGAAGGGTCTTGTTATACAACAACAGACTGTTCTTCCAGATTAGGTAGGATTCCTCTTGGTGTGTAGAGCGCCATTTTCTCTCCAATTTCCTTACATTGTGCTTCAAGGAACGCAGCTCTGAATTAAACCAAGGAGCCAGCTTCCTGTGAATAATCACCTTCTTTTTCAAGGGAGCTACATTGTCTAATGCAGAACGCAATGACGAAATCATACCGTTTACAAAGACATCTATTTGTGAATTGGAAGAAACAACATTGCTGCTATCTGCAGGGCATTTCTGCAATACGGAGGATATTAAAAAGGGGACAGACTCTTTAAGTTTTGATACAGCATTATCCGATAAAGATCTACTATAATGGAACCCTCTTTTGGGGGTGGAGAACTCAGTTAGATTAAACTCAAATGTTATTAAAAAATGATCAGATAGGACAGGGTTGTGAGGAAATACTGTTAATTCTTCACAATCAATGCCATATGTCAGAACAAGGTCTAAAGTATGGAGCCGAGAGTGCGTCGGTTCATGCACATTTTGAGCAAAACCAATTGAATCTAGGATAGTTTTAAAGGCTACACTAAGGTTATCACATTCTGTGTCAACATGGATGTTAAAATCACCCACTATAATAGCCTTATCAGTATTTAACACCAAATCAGATAAGAAATCTGACAACTCATCCAAAAACTGAGTGTAAGGGCCTGGTGGACGATACAAAACAACAAACAGAAGAGGTTTTATTGCTTTGCAGCTTGGATGAGGGAAACTGAGGGTTAAATATTCAAAAGAACTGTAGTTATTAATTGGCCTGGGACTAATTAATAAATCAGACTGAAAGATAGTTGCCACTCCTCCTCCTCTTCCCACAGATCTGGGAATGTGGAAATTTGAATAATTGGAGGGAGTTGACTCATTTATACTAACGTAGTCCTCTTGTAGCCAGGTTTCTGTGAGACAAAACAAATCAATCTGTTTATCAGAAATCAATTCGTTAACTAACAAAGTCTTTGAAAGGAGGGACCTTATATTTAATAGACCACATTTAATTGTTTTATTTTTAGGTTCAAGGTGAACCGTATTGATTTTTATTAGGTTTTTATGATTTGTTCCTTTTAGATAAGTTTTTGATCTGTTAAGTTTTGGCCGTGGGAAGTTTTGGCCGTGGGAAAGACACCGTCTCAACCCTCCAGACCACTCAGGTCTTCTTAATTCTGTAGGATTTGATTGAAATTGACTTTGTAAAGTGCCTTGATATGACATGTGGTGTGAATTAGTGCTATATAAATAAAACTGAATTGAAATTAAGTCTACCCTGCATATCCAGAACCAGACATGGAGAAGCAGCATTTACATTATCTGCCGGAGGTTTTCCTTCCCGTTAATGGGGAGTTTTTTTCCCACTGTCGCTTCATGCTTGCTCAGTATGAGGGATTGCTGCAAAGCCATGTACAATGCAGATGACTCTTCCTGTGGCTCTACGGTTCCCCAGGAGTGAATGCTGCTTGTCGGGACTTTGATGCAATCAACTGGTTTCCTTATATAGGACATTTTTGACCAATCTGTATAATCTGACCCAATCTGTATAATATGATTGAACTTGATTTTGTAAAATGCCTTGAGATGACATGTTTCAGGATTTGGCGCTATATAAATAAAATTTAATTGAATTGAATTGACATTTTATCCTCTACTGGAACAAACTCCCAGAGTCTTTGAGGACGTTTGTGGCTCTTCTGATGCATCTGGACTTGGTAACCTCCTGATGCATCAGCAGAACCACAAGCTGAACAAGGTCCAAACCAGAGAGACGCTGAAGATCAACCAGTTAATATTCTAAATATTATATCTCTGTGGAGTCACATGGATCAGTTAGAAACTGGGTTCTTACTCTGAGGGTCCAGGTTCTTCACTGAAGTCTGGAGGTTTATTTCTGGACCGGTCACTCCTCATAGATGGACAGCTGGATCCTGGAGGTTCTGCTCTGTCCTCCTTTAGATCACAGTCCTCCATCTTCTGGACTTCAGTCAGCCTGAGAGAGAAACCAGAACCAGTCAGTTCCCAGTGGTTCAGGTCCAGTCAGTGTCTGTAAAGCAGAAAGCTGAATCCCATCATGTGTGTAGAGGACCAGAGGAACCTGAGTTCAGCAGGTACCATCTGGGTCTGGATTGTCCTCTCCTTCACTACTTCATGCACCTCCTGATGTCTGCTGGCTGATCTCCTCAGAACCATCTGGAGAAGTTCTGGTTTATTTAGAAAATGAAGCTAAAACTGAGAGTGAAACCTTTTCAGGTCTAAACTGGAATCATGTTCCAGATCTGTAGAAACATCCAGAGTGAGGTCAGATGTAGTGAATGAAGGAGGGAACATTTCCTCTGAAGTTCTGATGTGTTGGTTCTGAACACAGCGGCCCGCTCACATGTTGGAGCCGGCTCCTGTTAGAGAGCCTTCAGTTAAAGCAGTTAAGGTTCTGAAGGTTCTGAAACCTTTCAGGTCCAGACCTCCTTTAGAGGAAGATGTTCTGCTGGTTCCTCTGCTGAGTGTCAGATTTAATCTGAGAAGCAGAAAACGTTCCTTTTAGCTGAAGCTCAGAGAGAGCTGATCTGTTTCAATGTTTCTCTCCTAGATGAAGCTGCTGCTGCTAACATTACCTCTCCACCATTTATGTAACATAGAAAGTACTCCTGGTGATGGTTTACTTTACAAAGTGTGTCTGAATGCACCATGAATCTATCGTAATTCTAACACTAAATAAGTTGGGACAGAATGTATCTGATGCAGAATAGCATTTTTATGCAGATGACACAGTTATTGCACTGGATCCACTCCTACTCATGTCATTAAACCTTTGCAGGGTGCGCTGGTGGTGCAGCGGGTAGCGCAATCCATGTACGGAGGCCTTAGTCCTCGACCCGGGTTCAAATCCGACCCATGGTCCTTTGCCACATGTCTCTCTCCCTCTTCCACCCTCCTGTCCTATCATCCTACTGGTAATAAAGTGAGCCACTAGAGCCACGACAAATCCCACAAAAAAAAACACTATCCAATTGTCACTATGCTTGTTCTTAATATAGATAAAACTAAATTGATGTATTTTTTCACAGTTTGAAAAGGTCCCGCATCAGTGTTATATAACAATTTTGATTTTTTTTTGTCACTTTTAAACCCCATGCAGAAAAAATCTTGGGGGAAAAAAATCCAAATTAAAGTTGGGGTTTTATTATTTATATATTTATAAATACCTTTATTTATATATATATATATATATATATATATATATATATATATCCATCCATCCATCCATTTTCCAAACCACTTCTCCCTCATGGGGTCGCGGGGGTGCTGGTGCCTATCTCCAGCGTTCACTGGGCGAGAGGCGGGGTACACCCTGGACAGGTCGCCAGTCTGTCGCAGGGCAACACAGAGAGACAAACAGGACAAACAACCATTCACACACACTCACACCTAAGGACAATTTGGAGAAGCCAATTAACCTAACAGTCATGTTTTTGGACTGTGGGAGGAAGCCGGAGTACCCAGAGAGAACCCACGCATGCACAGGGAGAACATGCAAACTCCATGCAGAAAGACCCAGGGGTGTACTCGAACCCAGGACCTTCTTGCTGCAAGGCAACAGCGCTACCCACTGTGCCACTGTGCAGCCCATATATATATATATATATATATATATATATATATATATATATATATATATATATATATATATCCGTGAATGTACACATGACATCATCTGCCAGGGGCCCGTTCTTCGTACGTCGCTAACTCAGTTAGCTGGATTTTCTTATTGATCCACTGTATATATGAAGATACACTGTATATTACTGATGCACCTTTTCCTACTTTTGGCACCTTCTTCTGACTATTGACTATTGGGCCGATGTGACGTGTGATCAATAAAGCCTATCTTATCTTATCTTATTTCTAAACAAGTTGTGTTCTTCATACGCTGCTGAAAAGCAGCTTGTCACTGCAACTTCTATGTCTGTGTTGGACGATGGAGATCTTCTGTACATGACTGCTTTGCCACGATGTCTTAGGATGCTTGACTTTGTCTGTCTCTCCTCTCTGAGGTTCATCACAAACTGCTAAATATCAACACACCATTGTGATTTATATCCACAGGTGGGATGGCCAGGTGTAGCAGCTCCAAGGAATTCCCATTGGTTAGCATTTATTTACCAGGTGTTACCTGGACTTATGCCTGTATCTGTACTGCAATGGCACTGAGAAATGTTGACTCGTATAACTTGTTTCACTCACACAATTTGCTGCTTCTTTCTGTCCCTTTAGCTCAGACTGAATTGGGCAAGAAGGCTTTTGTTCACTCAGTGTCCTCCTCCTTGAACTTGCTACAGAAAACATTAAGATTAACTGAACTTCTCTCATTGAGTGTTTTTACTTCCAAACTGAAACGTCTTCAGGATGTTTTTCATAGTTTGTTGTTGTGTGTCCTTTTAACCGTGTAACTTTTTGTGTGTCTATTTGTTGCTGCCTCTTAGCCAGGTTTTTAGTCTCAATGTGACAATATCCTGGGTAAATAAAGGTTAAATTATGCCCCACAACATCACAAAATTCAATTATTTCATATTTAACTTGTATGATGGTTTGCAGGCAAAGTTAAGCATCTTTTCTTACCTATTTCATCCTCTTCATTTGAAGAGGATGAAATGGAAAAATTGAAAAAGCTGCCATTTTATAAGCAGCGGCTGTTTTCAGAACTTCCTCTTTTTAGTTCTAGCCTTCTCCACGCCGCCCTTGTTCTTTCCCCGCCATTAAACCAAGAGCGATGACGTGTTACGTCACGTGCGTCAGAAAAAAAAACTGCCAGCAGAGGCGGATAACGGTACAGCGTGAATAGCGGACTAAAAAAAAAAAAAAAAAAAAATGAGAACAGCCCTTGCGGCCCAAATCTCATCAGCCCGGTTCTGGTCCCGGTCCTCCAGGTGAGACACTCCGGGCCTGGAGTGGAGCAACATTCTGGAACCATGTTGACCAGAATCCGGTGATTTTTGGACAGAACCAAAGGTTTGGACCAGAGTCCGGGTCTGATCCAGGATCAGGGAGGGTCTCAGGAAGCTTCCAGTCAGCTCAGAGTCTGCAGCAGACTGAGCTGTCAGCTGGAAGCAGCTGTAGAAAGTCTAAAGGCTCCAGAAACCCAGGAGAGACCCGCAGGAAAAAAGGCTTAACTTACCTCTGTTAACCAGCGGAGACAAGATTTCCGTCCTGCTGTCTCAACGTGCAGCCTGGTCTGAAGTTCAGCAAAGTTTCACTTTCTGTTCCCCAGGAAGTCTGCTGACTTGTTTTTAACAGAAGCGTCTAGAGTTAAAGATTTATTCATAGGAATAAATATTTACAGCTGACAGCTAAAATAGATTTTACAGCCTGAAAGAAAAGTACAAGAAAAGATGAAAAACTTCAGTTTTTCTATTTCAAACGGTTATATCATCAGAAGAGTTGAACTACAGTTCCCAGGAGTCTCTACAGGAAGCTGCAAAGGCTGCTGGGAAATGCAGCTTCTTTTTTCTTTCTTTTTTTTTTTGTTAATAATCTTCTTTATCATATACAAAAGGAAATAAGCACAACTTTCAGGGAACAATCGCCATGGGTCCGTTCCACAGACATCTATACGTAGACGCCGCGTCCATGGTTGAGAGGCGTGCCGACAGAGCGGCCATCTTGGGTCAGACCTAGCTGCAGTCAGACAGAATACAAGGAAAATGTACTTTATGTTTTCAGACACTGAATCCGATGAATTCTCACCCGATTTCCAGATAAATCAACTGACTGAAAACTTCACCCCTTTAGGGTCTACATGGGACCAGTTGATTGAATTTAATGATTGTCTAACTTAATAAATAATTTCGATTTTGTATTGAAAGTAAGCAAACTTCCAGAGCTACGTCCCAGGAAGCCCGACTTTACTCCGCTTATGGGTGCGCAAATAAAACCAGAACCAGATCCTGGGGAATTACCTTCCATAAGTAAGATTTTATGATAGATAATCCTCATGCTTTACAGTTACAGTTTTTCCGGCATAAACACAACATGTGCTAATGGGTAGCAGGGATGGAAGTAGAGAAGAGTACATTAAACACCAAAAACAAACAAAATGGTCCTAAATTACTGGATAGACATCATTTGTGTGTGTGTGTGTGTGTGTGTGTGTGTGGGGGGGGGGGGGGGGGGGGGGGATATTATACAGTATACAGTTTTTGCTATGATTTTGTAATGTATTTGATTCTAAGATGCGTTATTAGGTTTTTTGTTGATTTTTTTCCCCCAGATTTTTTTAAATATAATAATATATATTTTTTAATTTTTTTAATAATAATTGCGGTTTGTGTTATATAAATTTTAAATGCTGTTATGGGCACCTCTGCTCTCACTTGTCTGTATATAGTTTTGCTACTATGTAGATCAGTGCTGTTGTCTGTAGATCGGTGTCTGTTATAGCCTATATATACACAGTATATACAGTGTATATATACATACATATATATATATATATATATATATATATATATATATATATATTTATATATATATATATATATATAAGTATATATATATATATATATATATATATACATGTATGTGTTACACGTTAAAATTATGCTAAACTAATCAGAAACATAAGTAATACTAATGCAATAATAATATTAATATGAATAATATCAATTAAGAAATTATTATTCATGTCCAGGGTCCCACATGTGCTTTTTTTTAAAGGGTAGCACATCTAGCTACAAGAGTAGCCTGGAATTGATTTACAAAACATTCCAACATTTTGGTTTCAAAAAAGTCCAACGGCAATGTGCAACAAGAAGTTGTAGTGCTAGAACAACAAAAACATGCAACAACAAATAACAGATAAATAAAAATAATAACAAATTCATTTGTACAAAAACAGACAGAATAAAATAAACACAAATATCACTCAAATACTTAATGATAAATAACAGAGATACCTGAAACAATGAATGCACAATTGAGCATTTTTCTTTTGGATCAACTTCACATGCACAAGTGAACTCTTACAAACACCTACAGGTGTCTCACAAACACTAGGTACTTAGAGATTCACTTCCTCATCCATCCATTTATTTTCCAAACCGCTTAATCCATCATGGGGTCGCGGGGGTTGCTGGTTCCTATCTCCAGCGTTCACTGGGCGAGAGGCGGGGTTCACCCTGGACAGGTCGCCAGTCTGTTGCAGGGCAACACAGAGAGACAAACAGCTCCTCAGTATGCGGTCAGGTTCTTTACAGTTTTAGTTAAGCTGCACAAGCCTAGTAGAGAGGATTTGTTTATTGAAATATTGTGTTAATTCAGATAAACCACATTATGTAGTGATGTTGTCTGGATATTCATTTAATTTCTGTTAGTAAATTCTAGGACTTGAAGAGAAGTTGTCATTAATTTTATATATTTGTGCATAGTTTGCTTTTAAAGAATGCCTGTGCTCAAATGATTCCTTTCAACTATTGTCCTGATATCAGTCCTTGGGCTGCTATTCACCGGACAATACTTAACAGTTATTATTAAACTTTAAATAACTTAAACAGTGCGTAATACCACAATTCAATTCAATTCAATTTTATTTATATAGCGCCAAATCATGAAACATGTCATCTCAAGGCACTTTACAAAGTCAAGTTCAATCATATTATACAGATTGGGTCAGATTATACAGATTGGTCAAAAATGTCCTATATAAGGAAACCAGTTGATTGCATCAAAGTCCCGACAAGCAGCAGTCACTCCTGGGGAACCGTAGAGCCACAGGAAGAGTCATCTGCATTGTACATGGCTTTGCTGCAATCCCTCATACTGAGCAACCATGAAGCGACAGTGGGAAGAAAAACCACCCATTAACGGGAAGGAAAAACCTCCGGCAGAACCGGGCTCAGTATGAACGGTCATCTGCCTCGACCGACTGGGGTTACAGAAGACAGAACAGAGACACAACAAGAGAAACAAAAAAGCACAGAAGCACACATTGATCTAGTAATCTGTTCTACATTAGATGGTAGTAGCGGGTGAGCCGTCTTCTCTGGATGATGTCACAGTTAACAGAACGCCAGACCAGGTGTACCTACTATGAAGAAAAAGAGAGAGCAAAAAGTTAAAAGCTGAAATGACGACAGTCATTTCAATGTAATACAATGCAAAACTGGAGAACAGTAGACTGAAGAACAGTAGAAATCAGTAGAGTGAGAAAATTAGACCCTGATGTCCTCCAGCAGCCTAGGCCTATCACAGCACAACTATAGAGATAGCTCAGGGTATGAGCCACTCTAACTATAAGCTTTGTCAAAAAGGGAAGTTTTAACATTAGTCTTAAAAATAGATAGGGTGTCTGCCTCACGGACCAAAACTGGGAGTTGGTTCCACAGGAGAGGAGCCTGATAGCTAAAGGATCTGCCTCCCATTCTACTTTTAGAGACTCTAGGAACCACCAGCAGACCTGCAGTCTGAGAGCGAAGTGCTCTGTTAGGAACATACGGGGTAATCAGAGCTCTGATATACGATGGAGCTTGATTATTAAGGGCTTTATACGTTAGAAGGAGAATTTTAAATTCTATTCTTGATTTAACAGGAAGCCAATGAAGGGAAGCTAAAATTGGAGACATATGATCCCTCTTGTTGATTTTCATCAGAACTCTTGCCGCAGCATTTTGAATCAGCTGAAGACTTCGAACTGCATTTTGTGGACTTCCTGATAGTAAAGAATTACAATAGTCCAGCCTTGAAGTAACAAATGCATGGACTAGTTTTTCAGCATCACTCCTGGACAGAATGTTTCTAATTTTGGCAATATTCCGGAGGTGAAAAAAGGAAACTCTGGAAACCTGTTTAATATGGGATTTAAATGACATGTCTTGGTCGAAAACAACACCAAGATTTTTAACTTTATTACCAGAGGCCAAGTTAATGCCATCCAGATTAAGGGATTGATTAAGAACTTTATTTTTTGAAGACTCTGGCCCAAAGATTACAACTTCTGTCTTGTCAGAATTTAAATGCAGGAAATTTAAAGTCATCCAGCTTTTGATGTCATCAAGACATGACTGCAGTCGAAGTAACTGATTGGATTCATCAGGATTTATGGATAAATATAGCTGAGTGTCATCAGCATAACAGTGGAAATTAATCCCATGCTGTCTGATAATTTTGCCAATCGGAAGCATATATATAGTAAATAGAATTGGTCCAAGGACTGAACCCTGTGGTACTCCACAAGTGACCCTAGAGTTTGAGGAAGATTTATTATTAACATGAACAAACTGGAATCTGTCCGACAGATAAGATTTAAACCAGCCTAATGCTTTCCCCTTAATCCCTACAGTATGCTCAAGTCTTTGTAGGAGAATATTGTGATCAACTGTATCAAATGCAGCACTGAGATCTAACAGGACAAGTATAGACACAAGTCCATTATCTGAGGCCATGAGAATATCATTGGTGACCTTCACCAGAGCTGTTTCAGTGCTATGATGAGCTCTGAAGCCTGACTGAAACTCCTCAAGTAGGTCATTACTTTGTAAATGTTCACATAGTTGATTAGCAACTACTTTCTCAAGAATTTTAGATAAGAAAAGAAGATTAGATATAGGTCTGTAATTTACTAACTCATCTTGATCAAGAGATGGTTTCTTAAGTAAAGGTTTAATAACAGCTACTTTAAAAGCCTGTGGTACATATCCATTTACCAAGGATAGATTAATCATGTCTAAAATAGGACCACTGATCAGAGGGAATACCTCCTTAAACAACTTGGTTGGGATTGGGTCTAACATACAGGTAGAAGGTTTAGATGAAGCTAAAATTTTAGATAGCTCAGAAAGCTCTACTGCTTTTAAACAGTTCAGACACTGCGTAGGTTCTAAGGATTCCTCCAATGCTGCCTCACTTACTGAGGATGAGGTAATCATGTTTGGGAGGATGCCAATTATTTTATTTTTAATGGAATCAATTTTATTTATGAAGAATCCCATAAAATCATTACTGCTAAGAGCTAAGGGAATGGATGGATCAACAGAGCTGTGGCTCTGGGTAAGTTTGGCAACTGTACTGAAGAGAAATCTAGGATTATTCTTATTCTCCTCAATTAATGATGAAAAATATGCTGCTCTAACTCTGCGAAGGGTCTTGTTATACAACAATAGACTGTTCTTCCAGATTAAGTAGGATTCCTCTTGGTGTGTAGAGCGGCATTTTCTCTCCAATTTCCTAACATTGTGCTTCAAGGAACGCAGCTCTGAATTAAACCAAGGAGCCAGCTTCCTGTGAATAATCACCTTCTTTTTCAAAGGAGCTACATTGTCTAATGCAGAACGCAATGACGAAGTCATACCGTTTACAAAGACATCTATTTGTGAATTGGAAGAAACAACATTGCTGCCATCTACAGGGCATTTCTGCAATACGGAGGATATTAAAAAGGGGACAGACTCTTTAAGTTTTGATACAGCATTATCCGATAAAGATCTACTATAATGGAACCCTCTTTTGGGGGTGGAGAACTCAGTTAGATTAAACTCAAATGTTATTAAAAAATGATCAGATAGGACAGGGTTGTGAGGAAATACTGTTAATTCTTCACAATCAATGCCATATGTCAGCACAAGGTCTAAAGTATGGAGCCAAGAGTGCGTCGGTTTATGCACATTTTGAGCAAAACCAATTGAATCCAAGATAGTTTTAAAGGCTACACTAAGGTTATCACATTATGTGTCAACATGGATGTTAAAATCACCCACTATAATAGCCTTATCAGTATTTAACACCAAATCAGATAAGAAATCTGACAACTCATCCAAAAACTGAGTGTAAGGGCCTGGTGGACGATACAAAACAACAAACAGAAGAGGTTTTATTGCTTTGCAGTTTGGATGAGGGAAACTGAGGGTTAAATGTTCAAAAGAACTGTAGTTATTAATGGGGTACCGCGCGCGAGCTATTTTTAGAAACACAACGTCACAATGACGTCACATCACGTGGTACGCAGTGGGGCAAACTCCGGAAACCCGCCACTGTTTCGCTGTAAAAGAGACGTGCGTTACCCTTGGTTTTACTCCGTAAACGACTGCTTTTTCCAAATCTAAGACCATGGTTTTTAAACATTGTTGCTATGGAACGTGCAACAGCGACTCGAGTTACGCTGATCGGCCGCATATGAAGGATGTTTTCTTCAAGACTGCCAAGGAGAAATGTGTGCTTGGAACACCGGGGCGGTCGGCCTACACAACAGTTCAACCCGGAAAAAGTTACCAAATTCAAGTACATATGTAGCAAGCATTTTGTCGGAGGAAAGGGCACAACCGAAGAACATCCTGACCCAATTCCAGCGACATCAAGTCAAGGTAAGAGTATTTTGGTGGCCGACATGTTAATAAAGTAGCGCCTGCTACCATGACAGCATATAGGCTATCATGGTAGCAGGCGCTAACATGATAGCCTGCTACCAGGATAGCTTACTCAAAAATATTTCAAATGAGACAAACATTAAACATATACCCATTCCTGGACGGTGATTGCAAACAACAACAAAAAAAACGGCCGACGCTGCCATGATCGCCGCGCAGGAAAAAAAACCAAAGCTTACCGTTCATCAACTCGGCCAGTTTTCCAGTCTTTTTGAGCCCTCTAACCTCAAGCCATCGTTTGAGCTGAAGGTTGGTGTGTTCTTCGACAGTGCGACCAGTAAACCGTGTGCCTGGGACATCGTCTTGGGAAAGTTTAACGGCTGTAAAGTTGGTCATATCGCTGTTTCTGTTGCGCTTGTAATAGCTGGGTTATCCGTGCTTTCTCTCCTGTATGCCCTACCTAAGCGGCAAAAGGGGCGTTGCTCTTGAGACGGTGACGTCACGTGCGCGGTACCGCATTGGCCTGGGACTAATTAATAAATCAGACTGAAAGATGGTTGCCACTCCTCCTCCTCTTCCCACAGATCTGGGAATGTGGAAATTTGAATAATTGGAGGGAGTTGACTCATTTATACTAACGTAGTCCTCTTGTAGCCAGGTTTCTGTGAGACAAAACAAATCAATCTGTTTATCAGAAATCAATTCGTTAACTAACAAAGTCTTTGGAGGGAGAGACCTTATATTTAATAGACCACATTTAATTGTTTTATTTTTAGGTTCAAGGTGAACCGTATTGATTTTTATTAGGTTTTTATGATTTGTTCCTTTTAGATCAGTTTTTGATCTGTTAAGTTTTGGCCGTGGGAAAGACACCGTCTCAATAGGATAATGGATGGGTAACAGTACAGAAGCTGCAGAGAGGTGTGTTAAACTACGGCTCTGCTTCCTGGTCTGGACCCTGGGTTGTCAGCATTTAGGAGGACTAATAAATCCGGCCAGATTTCTAGAAAGAAGAGCTGCACCATCCAAAGTAGGATGGATGCCGTCTCTCCGGATCAGACCAGGTTTTCCCCAGAAAGTTCTCCAGTTATCAATGTAGCCCACGTCGTTTTCAGGACACCACCTAGACAACCAGCGGTTGAATGACGACATGCGGCTAAACATGTCATCACTGGTCAAATCAGGCAGGGGACCAGAGAAAATTACGGAGTCCGACATTGCTTTAGCAAACTCACACACCGAAGCAACACCAACTTTAGTGACCTCCGATCGGCGTGATCGGGTGTCATTACCGCCAGCGTGAATAACAATCTTACTGTATTTACGCTTATCCTTAGCCAGTAGTTTTAGGTAAGATTCTATGTCGCCCGTTCTGGCCACTGGCAGGCATTTAACTATGGTCCCTGGTGTCTCTAGTGCCACGTTTCTGACTATTGAGCTCCCAATAACCAGGATCGGCTTCTCAGCGGGTGTGTCGCTGAGTGGGGAAAATTTGTTTGAAACGCAGACGGGTTGGTGGTGAACTGGGGGCTGAAATCTAGAGCTATGCTTCCTACGAACTGTCACCCAGCCGGCCTGCTTACCCGGCTGCTCGGGTGCTTCTGGAGGACCACTAAGTGAACTAACGCTATGTCTATGTGGCTCCGCGCTAGCAGAGGGGCGGCTATCAGCTGGTCTTTCTATAGCATGGAGCCGGGACTCTAATTCTGACACCCTCGCCTCCAAAGCTACAAAAACACTACATTTATTACAAGTACCATTATCACTAAAGGAGGCAGAGGAATAGCTAAACATCTGACACAGAGAGCAGGAGATAAGGGGAGACTTAGTCAGAGACGGAGAAGCTGAAGTAATAGTAGGAGAGGAAGCCATTGTGGAGCTAAAGCTAAAGCTAGGCTAGGCTAAAGCTAGGCTAGCGCCCTTCTACCACGCCAAGAGAGCAAACCGTGAAACACGAGGAGTTCCCAAGCGTGATGTGCAGCAACAGAAAATGTTTTAAAAGTGCTTATGTGTTAGAAACAGATGTTACAGCAAAGAGATTAAAGATAAAAGCGAGAGAATCTGGAGCAACAAACCGTTGCTCACGCAGTGAAAACAGGAAGTGATACAATACGCCTTACCGCAAACAGGAAGTGACAACACCCTGATTGTACGTTACTGGTTTGAGTGAGAAAAATCAAATGAGATAAATTTTTACAATGATTGTTTTTAACAAAGTTATAATTGGCAAACTTATTGACAACTCTTTGTGTTGAGCTGTTACTCTTTGCACAACATTTTGGCAGATTTAATGCAGTAAGAACACTGCATGCTGTGGAAATATCACTGAAGCAGTCTTAGGTGTTGGTTGAAGCGTTTTCAAGTCCGGTGTCCTTGGGACATTTTCTGATGTGTCTGCCGAGCCTTTTAGTTCTGCAAGTCATGTGAAACTTGTTAACATAAATTGTTAAATAACATTATGCTTGGTTGGTTAAATTCTAAAACTAACTTAGGATGAAATCTTAGTGCATAAGGGAGTAGTTGTTGGAACAGCCATCTGGGTTTTTTTGCATTGCAGGTGGCAAGTCCCAAGAAATGGCCAAACCATTTGATTATTCTGCTGCTTAGTGAGGAGAGAACCGTCATGCAAATGAAGGAAAAAGTCCATTTTAGTGTATTGTAAGAACTTTAAATAGAAATATTCATGCTTTTGATAATTGACAGTGCTATTGATACAAATTGTTTAAAT
The DNA here is from genome assembly GCF_011125445.2 of Fundulus heteroclitus. Classification (NCBI taxonomy): domain Eukaryota; kingdom Metazoa; phylum Chordata; class Actinopteri; order Cyprinodontiformes; family Fundulidae; genus Fundulus; species Fundulus heteroclitus. The sequence continues at coordinate 77,521 of NW_023396711.1, read as the reverse complement.
TTGGATTTCACTATGGCTTAGAATAAATTAGTATTTACCATGTAAATTCTGGAAAACACTCTTAAGATCTGCCACGTCATGGAGTTAGACTAACAGTGTCTCTATCAGCAAGGACCAATATGTGAACAAGAGCCTTGCTAAGCCCATGAACCCGTGGCCCATCATTTAAAAAGGAATGTCCAGTCATTCTGCCAGCTAAGAAGTAGAAGGTACCATATGGTCTTGTTGCCCCTCAAAGAGAAGGGTTATGTTGGATGTACCTGGGATAGAACAGTCTAAGCAAAATAAAAACCATATGCATCCACTGATTTAATAGTTGACTAAAAAATTGTGAATCTGTCATGTCACCTAAATTCATGCATACAATTTTGTATCTTTAGTTAAAATCTCATTGTTTCTTATCTCTGAATCAAACAGTTTGATGTATTACATAAAAATCTCACTCTACAGTATTTGAAAAAGAATGGAAACATATCACTATGGGCCTTGCTAAAAATGTCTCTGGACCACAGTGCCAACAGCTGTCACCTGCGTCCTCATAAGCATTACCTTGTAAAGAACAATAAAAAGGTTTTGCCCAGTCAGTGTGGGCTCTTGTAGAAAGCAATGATCTCACGACTCTGGTATGTTTAGTCCTGTCGGATGTATGAAGGCAGATTTGTGTCTTTATTATTCAATCAAAAAAAAAGGTTGCTTCAATCAAAAAATATATTTTCAATAAAAAAAAATTCACTTCAATTAAAAAAAAACTTTTCAATCAAAGAAAAAAAGTATTTGAATCCAAAAATATATTGGAGACTCAAAAAAATACATTTGAACACTGATTTTCTTTGATTGAAAATGTTTTCTTTGATAGAAGTCCGTTTTTTTTGTTTGAAGCAATGTTTTTAATTGAAGTAGCATTGTTTTTTGATTGGACCATATAATGGGTGGGACATTTGTGTCTTTATCATTCAATCAAAAAATAAGTTGCTTCAAACAAACAAACAAGGGAATCAATAAAAAAAGTCACTTCAATCAAAAGATAAACGTTTTCAATCATAGAAAATAGTTTTGAATGCAAATAAAATATTTGAGACTCCAAAAATTGCATTTGAACACTTTTTTTTTAATTGAAAATGTTTTATTTGATTGAAGTAATCTTTTTTTGCGTTTGGGGTATACATGGGTAGGACATTTGTGTCTTAATCATTCAATTCCAAAAAAGTTGTTTCAATCAAAAAAAATATTTTCAATTAAAAAAAAAAAATTAAATGCAAAAAAAAATTACACGTCAATAAAAAAGTATTGAAGAGAATGTGTTTTTTCGTTGTTTTTTTTTTTTTGAAGAAAAAAAAATTTTGAAGTTCAACATTTTTTGATTAAATAACTTTTTTTTGAAGAGAAAAAAGTTTTAAAGTTCAATTTTTTTTGATTGAATCATTTTTTTTTAAGTGAAAAAAGTTTTGAAGTTCAAATTTCTTCGATTGAATCATTTTGGAACAAACGTACCGTGGTGGGCGGGTGCTTCTCTATTGGTCAGACATGTTTGATTGACAAGTGTCTACACCAACGACGTCTTTCTGACAAAGAAGTCTTGTTCGGCACTCTCCAGGCCAGACAGCTTTTTACCAGCAAGAGGGAACAGCGGTGAAGTTGTCGGTAAGTAGATAAAACAGGTTGAAAATAATTGTTGTCATGTTATTAGCCTATTCTGTTGATATTTACAATAAATTGTACGCTTACTAACTTTGTTCACGTTGAGGAATGTTTGTAATGGTGTGAGGTTAGATGTCTAAATATTTTCAGACAGGCAAGCAAAGTGGGCGAACCTATGGCCCCCACGCAGCAGCTTGCTATGTGCTAAAGAGCTACTGTGTTGAGTAGCCACAGCGCTGCCTGTTTAGTAGATGCTTTTATCTTGAGAGCGGGATATAGGCTGCTTAAGCTGCTGTTAGTCGAGGTGCATGCGTCTCTCTCCCCCCTCCCCCCATACATTTACCGCTGGGTCCGGTGTCGGCCAAGTTTTTTTTTTTTTTTTTTTTAATGAACTTTATTTAAACAAAGTAAGTACAAACAAGTAAGGCAATAGCAACAGTGCAATTCTATGGAAGGCATAGTAGAGGCAGATTTCAAAATGGAAATACAAAGTAACATTGACGGTGTAGGCCAAGTGCCATGTACTGTGCAGGGTATGGCAGGCCGTTTTAACATTTATTAGCTTGACTGAATATGAATTTCAGACATCTCAAATACGGAATAAGATTTTTGCACTTAAAATAATAACAGTTCATCTACATCATCTTATTTCAAGTGCAGAATAGCTAATAACCTTCTTTTAGGGGTAAGAATACTCATTCCATTGGCAAATAGTCTTATTTAGCTGCTCAAATCAAGGAAGAATACACTGATTTCAAGAAAGTTTTACTCACTTTTAGTTCCCTTTTTGCAGTGCTAAAGTCTTGACTTAATGTGTATTTCAGATATCTCCAACAGAATTCTTGCTATCTAAAGTGGAAACTTTAGATATCTTAAATATAATTATTTATAGTAGAAATTACATCACTTTTCACATTTATGTGTAGTGGGATTTTACTTTCGGATATCTAAAATAACTTTCTTCCTATCTAAAATAAACTTTCTGGATGTCTGAAAACTAATCCTGGATCTCCATAATCCATTTTTTACCGGTCATAGTTTTTATTTCAGATATCAAAAATCAATGATCAAAAGTTTTGAAACCAATATGTAAGACATCCAACTTTGTAAATTCCGCTTTCTGTCCGTCAATTTGCGTTGGTAGTAATTGACAGAATTGCAAGAAAAGGGCATGAAACTGAGCGAGCCCTTAGCCAGGGAATGTGTAGCGACAGAGAGCGACGTTCAATAGAAAGTTGTGTAAGAAACCTTCACAGAATTGAACATTTATTGTCTACAGAAACCTACAATGAACAGTAAAGCAGTTTGACTGAGGTTGGAGTGCTAGCAATAGCTCATTTCCATCGAACCGAGGATCGTCGTTTCTTCATAAGGCGGGTTAGTTCAGGTAAGTCCTCACAAACAAAATTTATTTTCTTTTTTTTTATTAATTGATTTCTATTTTATTTTTTTGCTGTTAAAGATTGGGTTGTCTTCTGTATAAAATGTAATACTTAACATTTGTTTTCCTAGGGCGGAGTGGCAGACCATCTATTGTTACCAGAGAGCACATAGACGTCCTTATGAAGCAAGGACATACAATCAAAAAAAAGGCAAAAATGATGGGATGTTCCTCGTCGTTTTTGAACAACAAATCAAAGCTGGTGGACCTACACATAAGAGGAAGACTGTCTGCCTTAGATGACAATCAGCTGCAAGAGCGTGTGAGCACATTGCAGGACCAGTATCCAAACTCTGGGAATGAGGTTTGTCTTTTCTACAGAAAATTGATATTTAAGTTGGATCCGCTTGTGAGAGTATTTTTTAATCATTAATGCTTTCATGTTTGTATTTTTCAGATGATGAGGGTGCTGCTTCGTGCTCAAGATGTGATTGTCGCACGGGCCAGGGTACGCTAAATGTTGGGAAGGACAAACCTGACATCTGCTGCAAGAAGGTGGAGTCGGACTGTTGCAAGGTGGGCTTACCATGTGCCGTACCCCAACAGTTTGTGGCATATTTATTTATTTATTTATATATATATATATATATATATATATATATATATATATATATATATATATATATATATATATATATATATATGAGAGTGAGACAGGCTGCTTGATTTGCTGTACTGAATCATGGAGAGTGAGCAGAGTTATGCTGGTAGTTACGCCACGTTTCGGTCTGTTGAGTTGGAGGATTTTTCACCCTCCTCATCCCTGGCGGTGTAGGAAGGTTTTTGTGGAGCCAAGCAGGCCAGACTCTGATCAATTTGACCTGCTGGCTCAAGGCCCTGACTCAGTGAAGCCACAACCTGGCGCTGCAGAGTCAAATGGTGGACAGAATTGGTCCTGTTATATATTATCATATATCAGAATCAACATATATTTTCTGCTTTGTAACCCAGGCGGGATCACCGGCAGCTTTGTGCATCATGATTCCTTTGTAATGTGGACACGTCAGCCCCAGATCACCCTCTCTGTATCGTCTCAAACAGCAGGCAGATACCGCAGATCGCCCATGTCCAATGTCCAACCTAGAACCAACATCACAGTCTCTCAGCAGCCCCTTCCCGGCTGCCTCAAGACACTAACTGCAGAACAATTGATTGCTTTCACATACACTCCCCAACAACACATAAAAAGTTGGTAAATTTGTTTTTTGAAGATAAAAAAGGTCGCTAGAGAGTTTGAAAAGTGCAATAGTGCTCTCTATGGAGGCACAAGAAGATGCTCTATTTTTTTGTTTTGTTTTTTAAGACTGAGCTGGCTTTTATAGTCCTGAGCAGCCAGGGGACCAATGTCACACACTCAGAATTACGTTGCACGTGCAGAAACTAATGTTAATTTGAAATTCAATGCAAGAAGTTTGACCCTAGGAAGGCGCCATACTGAGTTTTGGACACAAAAGCCGGATTTCAACAAATATGCATTATAATTTTTCAAAAATAATGACCAGGATATGTAGATAGTACTATAAAACAACCATGTTAAGAGTTTATTGACAACAAACAGCTGATTTGGGGAAGAGTTGCACTTTAACAGAATTTAGCAACCTAGAAACCAGGCTTTTCCATATTTGTTAAGCCTCCTATCTGGGATACCCTCCAGGTTGATATCAGTAGCTCTTTAAATTCTATTGTTGAGTTATTGTGCTCTGAATTGCTTTTTACAGAAAATTATCAAATGAAACAATATAGTGACCTTGAGTGTTTTTCCAGCAATGAATATATAACTTTGTCTTTTTGAAGATTGATAATGTTGATTTTTAGCACTAGGTGATAACGTGTTTCAAATATTTGCTGATATACTAATTCAATTATTCATAATTTCAGCAAAAAATTTTGAAACCATTGATTTATTTCTAATACGGGTTTTCTGATCATTATCGTATATTGTCTCCAGGTAGGGGGTTGTATCCTTATTTTAAGTACTAATTTTATTTTGTGTTGTTTCAACTTTCTAGATGGGGCTTTGTGATACATGGTGCCATCGATGGACACTCGTGTCGGATTACCTCAGCTGCAGTACAAACAATAGGGCAACAACAGTACTCTGTCAGTTTTTGAAAGCAACATCTTACTATGGACTACCATCAAGAGTCAGATCAGACCATGGGGATGAAAACATGCTGCTTGCTTTATGCATGCATCTAGTTCAAGGGCTGGAACACAGAGGCTTCATAACAGGAGAATCAGTTCATAATCAGCGCATAGAACACCTTTGGCAGGATGGATTTTTGCATGTGCTGCAGCATTTCTACCATACATTCTATTGTCTGGAGGACGCAGAGAATCTTAACCCAGATAATGATATCCACAGACTTTCTTTACATATTGTATATCCACCTGAGATTCAAAGGAGGCTGGAACAGTTCAGACAGGCTTGGTACCACCATGGTTTGCCCACAGAAAGTAATCACACAGCAGCTCGTCTGTAATTCTGATGCAGAATACATTTGACAATTATTGACATTTAATCATTCTTTTGCACATTGCCATTATTACTTTATTTTAGATCTGTAAATATTTATTTATTTATATATATATATATATATATATTTATATTTCTTTTGTGGGGAATGTTGTATTTATATAATTGTTGTTTTTATATCTGCAGCGTGTAACGAAAATAATTTCCCACTGAGATTATTAAAGTATTTCTGATTCTGAAATAACTGTTGGGTGCGGTTCGATGAAACCTTGCACTCAGGCCGCTGTGAGGAACTTGTAAACTTTAGTTCAGAAAAAAGGAAGAAGCATGAATACCGTCACTGTATCCCTAACCTAACCTTCGGATGTTTGCGTTTCTACCACATTTTAATTGTGCTCTGAGCGAAAGATTCCGTTTTGCAAATTTAGATGCCCAACTAAGTCAAGACGACAGACGCTCACAACATCTCTTCTATAAGAACTCCAAAGGACTGTACACATTATGCACAAACACATCAGACTAGGTAATATAAAACAGCTTCTTTATTGACTCTAATGGGAAATTCTATATAGTTTGCATATCTTATGTTTCAACCTCTCCCTTACATCTGGTGCTGCTGTCTTACAGGAGTTGTCTGGACCAACATGATCTCACATATAGAACCTTCTGAAAGTATTTAGCCCCCTTGAACTTTTCAACCTTTGGCCAAATTTCAGGCTTCAAACATAAAGATATAAAACTGCATGTTTTCGTGAAGAATCAACAAGTGGGACACAATCATTAAGTGGGACGAAATTTATTCATTCTCTTTCTTTTAAAAAACACATTTTTATTTTGGCCCTCTTCTTGTGTTAAACTTCTCCCTCCTTTTGGCAAAAATATCTGTTTATTTATTTTTTCTTTGTCATTAGTGGCCATGATAAGTTCAGTTTAATATTTTTTTATGTATCAAACTTTAATTTTGAGTATTTTCTTTATTGCCATAAAGACAAACCTAGAAGAGAACATATGATGGTCTTGGATAACAATTTGTCAACTTCCTGAAAGTTGTTAAAATCTAAAACCATTTCAGAAGTTTAATGACAGAACCTGAATCATCTGGCACAGTCTTCTGATATTTTATCCTCAGGACCAGCTAAAGGCTTTTAGTAAAAAACATATGAACAGTATTTTTTAAACACTGGTACACTTTTCAGACTTGTAAAACCACGTTTTATCTTAAAATTAAGTAAAACATTAACAACAGCTGGACAAACATGCAAACCCGTCATCACCTTACAGCGTAACCTTTCATAGTCACATTCGTGATCATTTAAGAAACTCCAAAGGTCGGAGCTTGCAAAATTCCCTCCATCATGTATATTCTAACAGCCTTGTAGGAGGAGTGCAGTGACAGATACAACAGGACAACAACACTAGTATTGGCTTCTGGGTAAATTGTCTTGGTGTCATGCAGAAACTGGATTTCAGGCTGGCAGGAAAAGCCAATTGGAGGGATGGCAGAGGCTCCAGAGGTGAACATCGAGAGAGAGGGCGGACCATCCTCCTCTTCTATAAGACAAAACAATAGAAGAATACGACTGTTAGACATGGAAAAAATACCCCTGATGTATTGTACAAAGTAATTTTAAATTTATGGAAATTGACTAAAATGCAAAAACAGACCTTTAATGTCAATCAGCCAGTCACTCCTAAAGCAGACCAACTGGTTCTCCAGAACGCGCTGATTGCTGCCCTGAGCAGAATAGGCCACTGTGGCTCATGTCCCTGGCAGTGAGGGCTTTCTCCTCACACACGGACATGTCAGGAACAACAGCTGGGTTTTTCTGCAGCTCTTTCAGTAGCCCCAGAATCTTGAAGCCCTCTGCAAACCTAAGAGGCAAGGCAAGTTTATTTCTAAAGCACATCTAATGTACAAGAAAATTTCTACAAAAACCTTAAAGCAAGGTACAGAGGACATTAAAAAAGTACATATAAAAAAACAAACATGATTAACAAACAATTTATTAAAGGAACAATAAGCATTATTTTGACACAAGGTTGTGCTTTAGCACTGTCTGTAGACCAAAACAATTATGGGTGCTTTCAAAGGCTGCCTGCACCGCGGCGTGGTGACCACTCTGCATTTCTCAGCGTATTATTAGCATGGTGGACCGCCAGGCTAATATTAACTATAGACCTAAGAACAGGTGGGTCTTTAATCTGGATTTACATAAAAATGTTTTAGCTGAGTCTGGGAGTTTGTTCCAGACATGTGGAGCATAGAAGCTGAATGCAGCTTCTTTAGGTCTACTTCTGACTATGGGAACCGGTCCAGATTGCATCCAGATGACCTGAGAGGTCTTATGGATTTATGTTGGATCAGAAGGCCACTGATGGATCCTGGTCCTAAAAAATTCAGAGCTTTATAGACCAGCAGCATAACTCAAAAGTCTGTCTTCTGACAGTGAGGGAGCCAATGGAAAGACCTCAGAACCAGACTGATGTGGTCCTAGGGTTTGTTTTTAGCTAGGGCTGAATGAGCTGCAGTTGTCTATTACAGGGGTTGGACAATGAAACTGAAACACCTCTTATTTTAGTGTGGTAGCTTTCATGGTCATATTGGACCAGCCTGGTGGCCAATCTTCATTAATTGCACATTGAACCAATAAGAGCAGAGTGTGAAGGTCCAATTAGCAGGGTAAGAGCACAGTTTTGCTCAAAATATTGCACTGCACACAACATTATGGGTGACATACCAGAGTTCAAAAGAGGACAAATTGGATGCACATGGTTCAAACTAGTGATGGGTCCGGCAACACCGATGCGTCGGCGCATGTGTCGAGCTCATAGAGCAAAACCCGTGTCGATGCGCGTATCGATATGGGAAAGTCACGTGACCGATACAGGAACTGTTTCGAACTGACTGACGCGCCAAACTGTTTCTGTTCCCTCTAAGCTGCTCACGTGTGCATTTGCGCACAGCAAAGATATGCTGCGCAGTAAATAAAATCCAAGTTGAACTGTAAACAAAGTAACGGTTAATAATGGTTCATTTTTAACCATGTTGCAACTCTGGTGTGATGGTGTTGTACCACAGTCTCGCTCTGTGAGCGCCAGGTGCTGATCGGAGCGCACCACTGATGGATGGGTTAGGCAGACGCCTTTATGGTTGGGCGGGTTGCGCTGCGCGTCTTTGTTCTGAGCGTCGTTTCAGAAAAAACGGCTGATCTACACTTAGTAGAAAGCTGCTACTCTGAGTAGTTCGATCAATCATTGAACGTGAGCATGAGCATTGAAAGGACATGGCAGCAAAAAATTTTTAATAAATAAATAAATATAAAAGCCAGTCCACAAGCATCCTCGTTCACATTATTTATTGACTGTATCTAAAAAAAAAAAATCAAATATATGTTTAATTCAAATGAAAATATAAAATAATGCAATGCAACATACAATGATTTAAATTGTATTGTGTATACTTGGTCATCAAATCAGTGTCAGTTAACTCTGTCACTGACTTTTAAGGTCCAGCAGGTGTCAGTATTCAGTGACACAGTATCAATACAGTTTGGCAATGTGTTGAAACGCTTCATGACGCCTCATCGACCCATCACTAGTTCAAACATTGTATCCTGAAGGAGGTGCCGTGCATCAGGATGACAATGCACCAATACACACAGCAAGACTGGTGAAAGATTGGTTTGATGACCATGAAAGTGAAGTTGAACATCTCCTATGGCCTGCAGTCACCAGTTCTAAATATTATTGAGCCACTTTGGGGTGTTTTGGAGGAGCGAGTCAGGAAACATTTTCCTCCACCAGCATCACGTCGTGACCTGGCCACTATCCTGCAAGAAGAATGGCTTAAAATCCCTCTGACCACTGTGCAGGACTTGTAGATGTCATTCCCAAAACGAATTGACGCTGTATTGGCCGCAAAAGGAGGCCCTACACCATACTAATAAATATTGTGGTCTGAAACCAGGTGTTTCAGTTTCATTGTCCAACCCCTGTATATTTAAATGGTAGATCTGTAAACATGCTGTTACAATAATTAGGCTGACTGCAGATGAATGAAGGACTAGTTTCTCCAGGTCCTGCAAAGTAATCACACATTTCATCTGATATTCTTAAGGCTGATTTTGTAATTGCCTTAACTTGTTTCTTAAAATTTAGGTCTGAATCTGTCACTAAATCCAGATTTCTGGCCTGGTTGGTGGTTTTTAGAAGTATAGATTAATATCCCTGTCCATCAATCTTACTGATAAAGGCACCACAACACAAGTATGCTAACAGAAACATGGAGGAACCCATTTTTTCCCCTCAGATCTTATGACAACATCAACACCTTTGTTAAGATAAGAGGGTGTGAATATTTTACTGGTCGTGGGCAACTCTCATAGGTCCGTTGACAATAAACTTGACAGCGGAGCGAACTAGGGAGTCCTTATTTCTCCAGTTTGGGACATGCCTAAGGCAACCCTTGATGCTAATGCTGTCTGCAGCTTCTTCAATGGCAAAATTAGCCTCATTGGTGATTTCACTTTCTTTTGTCTGAATAAAGATGAATACACATGAGTCCACCCAGCCTCTCCCCCAGTGACCGCTGGAGATAGGCACCAGCAACCCCCGCCACCCCATCAGGGATTAGGCGGGTCTGAAAATGGATGGACGGACACATGAGTCCCACCAATAAACTCATACTAAGTGCATGTCTTTGGACAATGGAAGGAAACCGGTGTGCCTAAAGGGGGCCACATATACACAGGGAGAACATGCAAACTTCACACAGAGGCTTTTAAGCCTCATCTGTGGTAGGCCCACATTATCCAGGACTAAGCATTTTAAAAAGTATTGAAGGTGACAAATGACAGTTTATACTCATACCTTGATTAGCTGCTCCCGGAGTTTGTGATCATGCAGAACTTCTGGTCTGAAAGGGGCCTTTGGAAGCCCGCAAATTGCTGAAACAGCCCTTCTGAGAAAAAATGGTGGGCAACTCCTCCACGGACAACACAGACTACTTGCTACAAAGTAGTACAACTTTGCTTCCAATGCTGCAGAAGAAACATAAAAGGATGGTTAGTTAAATGACTACCCAAGACTAAATTCCTCTGCTTAAAATAGACTGAATTCACTAGAATGAGGAAGGCATGATTAAAAACGAACCCTGACATACAAAATACCCTAGCACTAATATGTGACGTTTATTTGATGGCTGGCTGGAGAAATACTCATGTCCACTCCACTGATCAGCTAAGACAAAATGGCTTTTAGGGTAACTCTGAGAGATGGGAAGAGGAGAAATATTAACTGTAATGTAACAATTCTATAATCTTATTTTAAAAGTTTTGGTTTTTTGTGACCAGAAGTTCAATTCAATTTATTTAAATGTTATTTATATAGTGCCAATTCACAACACAACCTTGTATAGGCATATTTAAATTTTAGATATCTGAAATTCCAATTTAATTCGTCATATAATCAGTAGTGGATATATGTAATGTCATTTCTACTAGTAGAAATATATTTTTGATGTCAAGAATTATATATCTGGATATCTAGAATGTTTTATTTATTTTTTATATCTGAAATGATGATGACTAGTATTGACTGGATTATGGAGATCTGAAATTAGATTTCATCCTAGTCGGAATTCAGTTTTAGACATCCGGAATGTTTATTTTAGATTGGAAGAATGTTATTGTAGATGTCTGTAAATAAAAGCCCTATACACATGAATGGGGAAAGTGACGTAATTTGTACTACTTTGAATTATATTCAAGATATCTGAAATATTCATTTTAGATAGGACAAATGTTATTGTAGATGTCTGAAATGTAAATTTTGACTAGGAAGGAATGTATTTGAGATGTCTGGTATACATATTCAGTCAAGCTAATAAATGTTAAAACGGCCTGCCATACCCTGCACAGTACATGGCACTTGGCCGACACGGGACCCAGCGGTAAATGTATGGGGGGAGGGGGGGGAGAGACGCATGCACCTCGACTAACAGCAGCTTAAGCAGCCTATATCCCGCTCTCAAGATAAAAGCATCTACTAAACAGGCAGCGCTGTGGCTACTTTACTCAACACAGTAGCTCTTTAGCACATAGCAAGCTGCTGCGTGGGGGCCATAGGTTCGCCCACTTTGCTTGCCTGTCTGAAAATATTTAGACATCTAACCTCACACCATTACAAACATTCCTCAACGTGAACAAAGTTAGTAAGCGTACAATTTATTGTAAATATCAACAGAATAGGCTAATAACATGACAACAATTATTTTCAACCTGTTTTATCTACTTACCGACAACTTCACCGCTGTTCCCTCTTGCTGTTAAAAAGCTGTCTGGCCTGGGGAGTGCCGAACAAGACTTCTTTGTCAGAAAGACGTCGTTGGTGTAGACACTTGTCAATCAAACATGTCTGACCAATAGAGAAGCACCCGCCCACCACGGTACGTTTGTTCCAAAATGATTCAATCGAAAAAATTTGAACTTCAAAACTTTTTGAGCTTCAAAAAAAAAAGTGATTCAAACGAAAAAATCTGAACTTCAAAACTTTTTTCACTTAAAAAAAAAAATGATTCAATCAAAAAAAATTGAACTTTAAAACTTTTTTCTCTTCAAAAAAAAAGTTATTTAATCAAAAAATGTTGAACTTCAAATTTTTTTTTCTTCAAAAAAAAAAAAAAAAAAACAACTAAAAAACACATTCTCTTCAATACCTTTTTATTGACGTGTAATTTTTTTTTGCATTTAATTTATTTATTTTTAATTGAAAATATTTTTTTTGATTGAAACAACTTTTTTGGAATTGAATGATTAAGACACAAATGTCCTACCCATGTATACCCCAAACGCAAAAAAAGATTACTTCAATCAAAGAAAACATTTTCAATTAAAAAAAAAGTGTTCAAATGCAATTTTTGGAGTCTCAAATATTTTATTTGCATTCAAAACTATTTTCTATGATTGAAAACGTTTATCTTTTGATTGAAGTGACTTTTTTTTATTGATTCCCTTGTTTGTTTGTTTGAAGCAACTTATTTTTTGATTGAATGATAAAGACACAAATGTCCCACCCATTATATGGTCCAATCAAAAAACAATGCTACTTCAATTAAAAACATTGCTTCAAACAAAAAAAAAACGGACTTCTATCAAAGAAAACATTTTCAATCAAAGAAAATCAGTGTTCAAATGTATTTTTTTGAGTCTCAAATATATTTTTGGATTCAAATACTTTTTTTCTTTGATTGAAAAGTTTTTTTTTAATTGAAGTGAATTTTTTTTTAATTGAAAATATATTTTTTGATTGAAGCAACCTTTTTTTTGATTGAATAATAAAGACACAAATCTGCCTTCATACAAAACCAAACAAAAACCCACTCTTTATTGATAATTGGAGACCTATAAGTCTACTCAATAATGATTATAAAATTATGGCTTCAATACTTGCTTCCAGAGTTAAAGAGGTTTTGGACACAGTTATTGATGAGACACAATCAGGCTTTATGAGGAACAGACACATCTCTAACAACATCAGACTTGTTCTAGACCTACTTGATTATTCATATTTGGTACCTGATGAAAGTTTTATTCTTTTCCTGGATTTCTATAAGGCCTTTGACACAATTGAACATCAATTAATTTTTCAAACCTTAAGAAAATTTGGTTTTGGTCCCTTTTTTTGTAACACAGTCAAAACATTATACTCCAATTGCAATAGTGCTATTAAATTGCCAAACGGCACCACCCCTAGATTTGACCTAAAACGTGGCATTCGTCAAGGATGTCCCGTTTCACCATACTTATTCTTACTTTGCTCTCAAATCCTTACAACTCATGTTTCCAATAGTGCCGTACAAGGAATCTGCATAGCTAATAAAGAGCCAACACTATTTTTAAGGAATGCAAACCAGATCCCTCTGGCCTTAGATGTGATTAATACCTTTTCCAAGGCCTCCGGATTATTTTTACATTTAAAAAAATGTGAATTGCTACCGATTAAGGTTTGTCATGCTAATGATATTTGCAATATTCCTATTAAGCAAGAAGTTTCTTATTTAGGAATTTTAATCTCTAAAGACCAAAAGTTAAGATGCTCCTCTAATTTTATACCAATTATACAGAAAACCAAAACTAAACTGAACCAGTGGCTTCAGAGGGATTTATCTCTAAGAGGAAGAGTGTTGATTTCTAAAGCTGAAGGATTATCCCGACTGACTTATGCTGCTTTCCCCTTACATTTAGACAACAAAATCTGTAGAGATATTGATCGTATGCTTCTTAATTTTATATGGAAAAATTGTACTCACTATATTAAAAAAAAAACGTTATTATGAATAATTATGAATCAGGTGGACTTAACTTTCTGGATTTCTCTACCCTAAATAACACATTTAAAATTAAATGGGCTAAACTCTTCCTTAAGAATCCAGCCTCTATCTGGAACCTCATACCGCATCACATTTTCTCGCGCTTTGGTGGATTCAACTTCATATTACATTGTAATTACAATGTTGAGAAACTTCCTGTAAAACTCTCATCTTTCCATAAGCAGGTACTCTTAGCGTGGACGCTCATTTATAAGCATAACTTCTCACCTCAAGAAATACCTCATCTGGAACAACAGAGATATTTTGTTTAAAAATAGGTCACTGTATCTTGAAACTTGGGTTCAAAATGGAGTCTTACTTTTGGCTCAGCTGATTAATAAAGTGGGAGAATTAATAAATTACAATGAGTTCTGCTCAATATATAATTTTCCAGTTAGTATCCAGGAATTCTCTATGGTGATTAATGCTATACCTTTGGGCACCTTAATGCTGTTTAAAAACACTAATTATACTCTGTCTGTTCCACCTGGTATCCCTGTTCTAGCCAAATCATCTGTGGGTAAAATCTGTTTTTCACTGGAGTTTAGGAAAAGCAATGAGAGAATACGCAGATTGTTCCAAGAAATTATTGTTTCTCGCCCAGCCATAACATTTTACTGGAGCCGTTACATCCCAGATATTCACTGGAAAACAGTTTGGATGGTTCCCCAAAAATATTTAATTGTAAACAAGGTGAAGGAAGTGTCATTTAAAATTCTCCATAAAATTTACCCTGCTAAACACTATATGGTAAAATTTAAAAGCGACATAAACACTAATTGCAGTTTCTGTGAAGGCCATCCAGAAACGGTGACGCATCTCTTTTGGCTCTGCCCTTTTATATGTTACAGGTCCCAAATATGGGACTGTAATAACAAATTTAAATATCCTGAAAGACCGGTGAAATAAAAGGAGATTTAGACACAGCAGCTTTCCATGTTTTCTCCCAAATTGGATCTGAGTTATTTATTCAGAATAAACCACAAAACACCTGTGCATCAACTGTCTCGCTCAAGCTCCAGTGTGGTGCACAACACACAAAGCACACAATACACAAATATACAATAGTAGATAGCAATGCATACATAACAATTCATACAAAACATTGCCATATTTTAATCTCCCAATATAACAGAATTTCACATATCCTATGCTCTATATTCATCTTCCAACATATCAGTTATCCAAGGCCACTGTGGCTTCATAGAGTGCTTTAACATGGCTACATTATGATTAAAGTTGTAGCTGCATATAGCTGCCTAGCGAATACTGGGCTAAAACATTCAAACTGCATTTGATTACTGACAAAGGCTACAAGATATAAGAATCACTTTAAATCACTTAAACTAAATAGCAATGACCATTTACAAAACCCTTTGTAAACCCTGTTTGTGCGGACTAATTCCTACTTGTTCAAGTTGGCAAAATAACCGTTTCTAAAAACAGTGTGTACTTATTCATCTTCACCCGTGTGTATTTGCTAAATCATAGTCATTAAACTTGTCAACATAACCGCTTCTAACAAGCAGAGTGTCGGAGCTCAACATGCTATGTTACCTGAAAATGAACCAAGAGACGGTGTAGGTACCAGATTGACTCGGGCTGCCAGATTGGCTCGGGTGCTACCCGATGACGTCTACATATGGCAACTCAACTCAAACAAACTAGATTATGCGCCCGCGGTCTCCATTTGTTACAAATAAATTTTATTTTGTTAATTTACGGTTATTTTCCTGTAAATTAGTCGAAGCATGAAAACTTTTAACATCATTTTGGAATACTTGTGTGGTAGTCTGACAATTTAATCAGTAATTTTGCAGGATCAAAGAAGTTACAACCTTAGAGAAATTTAATTCCTCCAATTTTTTTAAGTTGTGAAGGGAAACTAAACCATAAACTCATTTCATTTTTAATAAAAGTCAGCAGCCACATTTAATTTTATCACGGCATTCATCACTGTAAAATCAATAACGTTCATTCCTCCTTTTTGTACTGATGTTGTTCTTTCTGATCACATGTTTTTTTATTATTCCAGATGAAATTGTGATGAATTTGATTATTTTTTTATTGTGGTATTTGGTACATTTAAGATATATGCTGGATAAATTAGTCTGGCTAGCCCTTCCATTTTTGTTAACAATATTCTTCCAAACATTGAGCCAATTGTCAAATATTTGTTGTTTTTTTTAATTTATTTGTAAAATGGCTTGAATATTTGTTCAAGCTTTTGAGAAAAAAGAAACCGCTAAATTAACTTAATAAAATTGATTCATTACAAATGCAGACTGCGGGCTCTATGTAGTTTGTTTGAGTGGTGTTGCCATAAAGTGACGTCATCGGGAGGCGCAGGGACCATGGCGATTTTCTTCGTAAAATTGTCCGTTTACAAGCCGCAATCCCGCTCTCGAATAAAACCTACACCCCGCTATAATTACTTTAGTAAGTTGTCCAGACCAATTACAATATGTTGCGCAATTGAGCAAACGTTAAACCAACAATGTATAGTGACGTCATCAGAAGACGCAGGACCCGAGTCAATCTGGCAGCCCGAGTCAATCTGGTACCTACACCCATAGACATAATATAAGAGTAGACCCCGCATTGACTGTCGCAGCGCAGGAATTACGGCAGCCATCTTGGGGCGGTAGAACTTCTACCCTATCCTGCTGATTTAAACTGGTCAGACGAAGGATGCCTCAGCACTGTGCGGCGTTTTTCTGTTTGAATCGACGGACTATTGACGTCAGGGCTCGAGGGATAACTTTCCACAAGTAAGATGAACATATATCGTTTATATTTTTTGATTAGAATGTGATTTATCTCTATTTTTGTCCACCAACAAAAATCAAGCTAGCTAACGTTTGGTGCTGGTGTCGTGCCAAACGTGTTACTCCCGACAAAATAGGCTAATTTAAATAATGTAAGACTTCATGTAATGACAAAAGATCTCAGATATTTCCCAGCATTTATTTAGATTAACTGATGCAGGAAGGCAATTCAAGAAATAAAACAAATATTCTTGTGGTAACATTTACTAGTAAATTACATACACATTGATGTTATAACTGCATTATTTACATGTAATTCACCCTATCAAAAGTATAACACCTCTGATATCTCATAGCCAGCTTGAAATACAGACAACAGAACATCAGACCAGAAGACTTTTCAAGCTTACTCAGATCTTCAGCAGTTTTTGTTCATCTCAACAGATATATATCAAAATCTCTTGCTGAAGTAACGTAGTAAGACATTTCTAACTTTGAAAATAGAAAAATAGGAAGAAAATAAAAAAGAGGAGTGTCTACATAAAACACTGTTCAAAATATGTCAATGTTGTTTTCTTCAATTTACAAATCGTTTGTTCTGTTATGAAGGTTTCCCAAAGACAAAGATATGAGAAAGAAGTGGGAAGTTTCTACAAGGAGAGAGGGATTCACTGCAAGTAATACTTCCGTGCTTTGCAGTGAGCATTTTAAAGAAGAAGATTTTGACAGGACAGGTCAGATTGTCCGACTAAAAGATAGCGTTGTTCCATCAGAATTCAACTTCCCTGCTCACCTCCAAAAAGTAGGTGTATCCCCATAAGTCTATTGCTTTCCATAAATATACATATTTTATTATCATTTACAAGACAGAGTGTGGTATTTATCCCTATATTTGTTTACATATACAAGTACATATAAACTGTAAAGTTAATCTTCATAATGCTTCTTCATTTTAGCCGGTAAAGGTCAGGACAACACTAACTTCCAGAAGAACTGAAGCTAGCCATTCTATGGTCTCTCAAGATGACCAAGAAACATTTACTCCACAGCCTCAACCTATTGATGTGAGTATTTCTATTGTAAACATTATGTAATGATGCTCATGGTCTTATTAAAATCTCACTTGTTTGTTTCTGCTCATATTAAACACACTGACAAATAAAAGCGTACACACAAACGAAGACACAAGCAGCCACAGTGGTGCTACTTTATGAAATAATGTGAG
The DNA here is from genome assembly GCF_011125445.2 of Fundulus heteroclitus. NCBI lineage: Eukaryota > Metazoa > Chordata > Actinopteri > Cyprinodontiformes > Fundulidae > Fundulus > Fundulus heteroclitus. The sequence goes on along the minus strand of NW_023396711.1, from coordinate 59,605 downwards.
TTACACTGTAGTTATGCCAAAGTCATGTGTAAGAGGTTTATCCCTTTGTCTAATAGGATCATTGCTATGCCTTGCCGGCTTCTCGTACCGCGCTCACAGCCAAACTGAAGGAAGCCTTGGCAAGAGTGGAATGTCTGGAGCGGGAAAAGAAAAACAGCATGACCAGAGAAAAGAGGGCAAAGACCACAATTAGGTGTCTTTTGGGGGATTTGAAGGAAAAGAACCTCATTAACGAAGAGCTCAAAGAGAGGCTTGAATTCTACTCAGGTACGAAGTAAACACACATCTTATTCTTACTCCTTTTTTATCATCCTTAGCTATATAAAGGAGAGTCTGTTAATTTTTGTCCTTAAAATTTTAGATCTTCAGATTGACTTTATGAAAAATAAGGTCCATGAGTACACAAAGGAGCACAGAGAGTTTGCCCTCACACTCCATCTGCATGGCCCAAAGGCATATAAATACCTAAGGGAGATTAAAAAATTTCCCCTTCCACATCCACATACATTACAAAGGTAGCTCGATGTTGTCCGGTTGATATTTTTCTATATTTTAACTTTTTTATTTACTGATACAATGCGTTACATTGCTACTTCTACACTTTTTACAGGTGGCTGTGTTCAGTGGATGACAAGCCTGGGTTGAACAAAATGATGCTGGATATGCTGGAGAAAAGATGCCAGGGAGACCAGGCTAAATATGGATTTGTTGCACTGATGTTGGATGCCATGGCAATCAAGAAACACGTGCAATATAATCCCCATACCCAGTCAATGTCTGGTTTTGTCAACCTGGGGGATGGAAGCAACGAGACTGATGTTGCTGCTGAGGCTCTTGTGTTCTTGGTGGTTGGCTTGCAAGGACATTGGAAGGCTCCAATTTCATACTACCTGACCAACTCCCTGTCACCAGAAACACAAAGGGTCCTTCTCACTCATGCGTTGGAGGAGCTGCATGCGCGGGGCATTCGGGTGCTATGTGTAACAATGGATGGGCATGCCTCCAACATCAGCATGTGCAACCAACTTGGATGTAAGCTCAAGGGAAACCCACGAGAGCCCCTTAAAACAAGTTTTCCACATCCGGCATCTGGTGAGAAAGTATTTGTAATGATGGACGCATGCCATATGCTGAAGTTGGCACGTAATATGTTGCAGGTAAATACTAATCTTTTTACACCTACTTGTATAAGGCACATTTATGTCTGTCTATTAATTTGCACAGTTGAGACTGGATGTAATGATCAACAATTTGCCATTTGTACTTATCTGAGAGGTGACACATTCCTACTTTGCAGGCGTATAGCCCAATAACAACAACCACCGGTCAGATCGATTGGAGGCACATCAATCATCTCAATAATGTGCAAAAAAAAGATGGACTGCATGCTGCCAACAAAATTACAGACAAGCATGTGTACTTTGAGAACCACAAAATGAGGGTGTCCCTGGCTGCACAAACACTGAGTCGCTCTGTGTCGGTGACCCTCCGCACTATGAGGGATCTTGGGTACACACAGTTTAAAAATTGTGAGGCAACAGCAGAATTTATTGAGGTAATGTAATTATTACAGAACCAATTAATTTTTTTTTAAAACTAATTCATTAACATTAGAATTGATCATTAGGGACAGGTATTTAATCTGAATGTCTATGAATTCATCATTCAATTATTGTTGTAGGCTGTGATATTGTATATTCTTTATAAATTCAAAAGTTTGTATTAACATTATATATATATTTATAGATAATTGACAGGCTGTTTGACACAATGAATGGACGCAATCCTCGTGCTAAAGGATTCAAAGCTCCATTGGGTGCTTGGAATTGGATGCAGAGGAAAGCATTTCTGTCAAGAAGCAGGGAGTACTTGCTCACTTTAGTGACAAAAGGCGGAACACCCCTTCACCAATCAAAGAGGTCTATTAAAATAACGCATGAGTAGTTCTTGAATTCAATTTTGGCGATGCTCAGTTCCTTTATCCATCGAGTTTCTAAGATGGCCTGTTCACTGCATGAAGTTCATATGATGTTAATGTTTGTATTCAGTCAAACACACTGTTCAGTTTTGTTTGTCATAATTGTCTTGTCTTTAGCGTCTTGTTTCAGGTCCCAGGTTTTTCTAAAAGGTATGTATTACACAACAGAAAGTTATTTACAGGTGTCAGAAAGATGGTATGTACAGTTTATTTATATGATTGTGTTTAAATGTGGTCCTGTAAATAGTATTTGGTGGTGATCAGTGGGGCCGTTGGCACAGAACGGCAGCCATGCTTCTGTCAGACTGACCACCTTGCGGTATGGAGAGGGTAAAACTAACGTAATTGTAAAGTGTATTAGAGTGTTGAGAAAAATGTATTATACTTTATATGATATTCAGTTCAATCAATTGTTTTATTTTGCAATATTGTAAGTTCTTCTGTTTCTATTGTCCTGTATTCAGTGTATTTCAGGTGCCAAGTTCTTCTAAAAGGTATGTATAGTATTACACAATATAAACTACAGGTAAGTTTCAAACTGTTATGTATTACATCAGTTGTTGTTCCAGTTCTTCCAGTTCCACTCTTGCATTTTTTTTTTACTTATTCAAGGGTTGGGGTGTCCTATGTTGCCATGATCAGAGTAAAAAAAACTTTTTGCCTTTCTCAGGTATTTGTCTGTCATTGGCTTTGTCATCAACATCGACACATTGATGCTAATGGTTCCGGAACTGCTACAAATTCAGCAGTACGTCCTCACATACCGGTTCAGCCAAGATCATTTGGAGCTCCTATTTAATTCAGTCAGAGCATCAGGTAAGGTTGATGTTAACTGAATAGAATAAATATTCTTAAAATGGGCTAAGTACAGCAAATGTTTTTTTTTCTGGAAATGCATGTAAGAAATCTAGAATTGGTATTAGGTGGCCATGTCACAATGATTAATATCTGGGACAACAGTAAATTAGAAGATGTCTGTGAAACTCAAAGCAGAAAGAAGAACGTGCACTATGCCTTTAATGGATATCTTTGTGTCTTATGTCTGATGAATTGTGCATGTATTGTGTGTCTGTTTTCCATACAAGGTGGCTGGAATAACAATCCCTCTGCAAACCAGTTCCAGTCCATCTTCCGCCGTCTGATGGTTCGGTGTGGTGTCTCACCTAGTGACACAGGAAATGTGGCACCCCAAGATAACACTGTGTCCCTGTCTGCTGTGGAGATGTCCTCTGCTGAAACTGCCGAGGATCACCCATCTCCATTTGTCAACATTTTGGCTGTTGTGTGTGACCACAGCTATCTTCCAACTAAGTTTGGTGGTCTAGTGGAAAATGCTCTGGTGTACATAGCAGGATTTGTAGTCCGCCAGATTCTGCGACAACTAGGCTGTGATGTGTGTCGGGCAAGTTTGATCAGAGAAGCTGTACCCTCATCAGCTGATGAGAGCTACCACCTGCTTACTCTGAAAAACAATGGTGGCCTAGTGATTCCCTCAATAGGAACAGTGAAAGTGCTGAGGGCTGCAGAGAGGGTGATTCGCAGAGCTTCAACAAAGCAACCTCCAAAGGTGTCGACTGTCACCCACATTGTCCGTGAAGAGATTGGGACAGAGGATGTGTTCTTGCTTCGGCAACACATTGAGGACACGCAATTGGCATTGACAACCATCATTCCCAACTTGTTGTCATTGGTTGTGTCTGTATTTATGAAGATAAGGCTGCACCACATTGCCAAAGTCACCACTCATGAACTCCAGAAGGGGAACACAAGAAAAAAGCTCAGCAAAACAGTCCTTTTTCAGGGCTATTAGCTAATATTACAGATATACATATATACATATATACATATATATATATATATATATATATATATATATATATCTATATATATATATATATATATATATACATATATATTATATATTCATTGTATTCTGTGTACATAGTTTTTTGATAATTATTGGTTTTAAGTACAATGATCTATGATGTTATTTGATTTAGTTCAAAATGCAGTGGGTGTGTGTGTACATATTATATATATATATATATATATATATATATTTAATATATAGATATATGATATTTAAGAGAGATAGGATATTAGATAGGCTATATTAGATAGAGATAGTAGATCTATAGATAGAGCTAGATATATATATATATTTAATATATATTCTATATATATTTAATATATATTATCATTATATTATATATTATCTATATATAGATATATATATATGTAATTCTATATATATAGTAATTAATTATTATATATATATATATATTATATATATATATATTATATATATATATATATATATTATATATATATATATAATATATTATATATATATATAATATATATATATATATATATGTCTGTGTGTTTTGTGTACTACTGTGTTTTGTATATAGTAATAAAAAAATTATTAAACTATGAGTGGCTGTTATTTGCAACATAAATAAATCCTGTAAGTATATTATATTACTTTTAACCATACTAAGAATATTTAAATGCACTGAACCATTTGGTATAATAGCTATAGTTTTAAAGTTTTCAGAAAAAAACAATGTGAAAATTAGTTCAATATTCAGCGAGTTATAGTTGACTAAAATTGATTCTGTGCCTGGTTAACACATTACACTGAGCAGAGCAGTCGACCGCCCCAAGATGGCGCCCCTAAATCTCGTCAGCGCCCATAGGCGAGAGCGGTCGATGCGGGGTCTACTCTTTATATTATGTCTATGCCTACACCGGTTTGTCCCTGTCTGAATATGCGCTAAAACCGCATCTGTAAAATATACTGCGCCTGAATCTCAATGAAGCGTATTGCAGCTCTGTGCGTGACCAGAGTCAAAAAATCACGTCTATAAATAAAAAAGGAAAATTGGAGATGTGGAATGGTAAAGGTTTTGAGAGATTGAAACCTATTGGTAGTTTGTAAAAATGAACAACAAAAAAAATCAGGCTTTAAATGTGGATAATATCTGAATCAAAACTGTGTTGGAGAAAAAAACCACGGTACAAAAATAAAAAAAGTAGAGGAGTGATATATGGGATCTCACTATACAAATAAATTACCCTTGCCTTGTCCCCCATAATTTGTTTCTGCAACCGTGTCTGCATAGCATAAGTGTCTGCATGTGGGCTAAGCAACTTAAAAAACCTGACACACTTGTTTTTCCCATTTCTTAAGCAATTGTAAATAACAAGGTGTCTTCTTCCTCTTCTGCTTCAAATATTTTATCCTCCTCACCCTCTTCCTTCATTGAAAAACCTCCCTCTCTGCCATTGTGGTGTTGTTTTGCTGTTAAATGTAAACAGTGTCAGTGCAGGTTTGACATATGCTGCACTGGACATGACTTTCTAGGAAATTGGAAGCCAAGTTTCTCCTAAAGTATAAATTGTCAGAGACAAAACAAACTGTTCTTGCCACATCAAGAACAAATTTGATCCTTGCAGCATGTGTAACAGCCTTCGAAAACATCCTTCCTTAGTAAAATCTGTCTTCCTTTTGTAATGTATTTTTGAGTAAACCTTTCTCAGTTCTTTAGTTTTTAACTGTGTTTCTCTCCTGGTTGAAGTGCTTGATGGGGCTGGTGCCATCATTAATGCTGTATACTTTTTAGTTCCCAATAAAGTAAGTCTGGACCAGTGTGTTTTTGTTTTCTGTGTTGTATTTCTGCCCTTTCAACCCCCTAGCTTGTGGCTAAAGGCTGCTCATAATGAGTTATGTGCTCAAGCTTTCCTTCTGTTAAAAGAAAGGTGTCTCTCTGCTGTGGCTGTGTGCTCATCCCTGAAGAATGACTGCAGTAAGTCATTGCATTAGATCGTAATTTTAAATGTGCACTTTTAACTTATTACATATTGGTATTAAGTTCAAACTAAACAGGAATATATCATAAAATTTAAACCTTAAAATTGAGTAAATACCTTGTCGAACATATAAAAAAAATGGCACCAACAGTGACTTAACAATTTTATTTAATATCACAACTGCTAAATGTTGCAGCAACAATGAAAGGGGAAATCAAAATGTGTTCAACAATGATATAAAAAAGGTGGTCGAATATCACGCTGCATTATGCAAAAGTTTTACATGCACTGATGAAAATTCACTGAAAAGATGATAAAGCTAAGTAGCTGGCCTTATTTTTTGAATGCTTCAGCTCATAAATTACCATTTAGGCGCACTGATACGACTGTTTAAAAAGAATTGAACTTTCTGCCCAAGATGGCCAGGGTATAGGTAAAAAAAAGTCAGCAATGTCCTCAAAAAGTAACTTACTGTCTTCAGGAAGGAGCAAACTGTAAATATTCTATCCTCTATCCCAGTCCACATACACACAACGTAATCATAACAGACACATGCATTTCATAAATGTTACAGAACTCTGTTTCCCATAGTGAGGTTCTTTTAAATTTACATTTGAACAAACCCCCCTAAAAAGTGTTTAGCTATGCCAACATATATGAAAAGCCATTCAAAAAACAGTGTAACAGCAGGCTTAAAATCAAAACACTATCAAAATTACCTGTAACAGAAATAAACCCTCAAACTCAAACCCAACCAAGAACAAAGATAAAAGCAAATTTATTTTCTTTTATCTTTGCTATTTCCTGTACTTAACTTCCAGGATTAACAAAAACATATTTTTAAGCATCACTTAGCAATAAAGTCAGTGATGTGAAAATAAGACAAGGCAAATTTATTTGTATAGCATAATTCAGTACAAAGACAATGCAAGTGCTTTACAGGATTATAATATAGGAAAATAGAACAGAATAAAGGCAAGTTGGAATAAAATGTAGAAACAAAATAAAACATGGGAAATAAACTAAAATTAAACTAATAATGTTTCAGTAAAACAGTTTAACTAGATAATCCTAAACAAATGTGTTTTTAATCTTGATTTAAAGGAACTCAGGCTTTCTGAACTTTTACAGTTTTCTGGGAGTTTGTTCCAGATCAGTGGAGCATAGGAACTAAATGCTGCTTCTCCATGTCTGGTTCTGGTTCTGGTTCTGCAGAGCAGGCTGGAGCCAGAAGACCTGAGTGGTCTGGAGGGTTGATGCCCTGATAACAAGTCTGTGATGGATTTAGGTGCTAATTCAGGGATTTATAGACTAACAGAAGGATTTTAAAGTCTATTCTCTGAGATACAGGGAGCCATGGAAGGACTTCAGAACCGGGTCCATGTTCTCTACGTTCTTAGTCTTAGTGAGGACTTCAGAACCGGGTCCATGTTCTCTACGTTCTTAGTCTTAGTGAGGACGCGGTGAAAACACCGTTGCAGTAATATGTTCTACTAAAGATAAACATATGGATTCTTCTGAGACATCAGTCCTTTAATCCTGGAAATGTTCTCCAGGTTCTAGAAGGTCCACTTTGTCTTTAGATGGAGGTTCAGGTCTGAGTCCGTCACTACACCCAGATTTCAGGCCTGATCAGTGGTTCCTAGCTGAAGCAGCTGAAGCTGTGAGCTAACTCTGGATCTCTCCTCTATTGGTCCAAATATTGGACCAAACTCCGACCCTGTAAAGGACCGCGGGTCGGAGTTAAACTGCGTTGAGGACTAAGGCCTCCATACATGCGTCACGCTACCCACTGCTCCACCAGCGTGCCTTAGTTCAAACATTCTGTGTGGAATAACAAACTCTAATGATGTAACTCCCTGTTAACGAGATGCTTAACAGGAAGTCAGAACTGAAATGGAAACCTTTCACAAGAGCTTTTCACCGATTAGGCCGTTGCTCCACATAGACTGCATGGGTCCACACACGGGACTAGAAAATCTTATCTTAAGCCAGTTTATTTCTGATTCTTAATATTATTTTATTGTCATCAATATATTGTTGTTCAGTCTGTTTTGTAATAAACTGATTTGTTATTTCATTCAATTGCCAAAATAATACTTTTGCAAAAATATTCCCTTATTATGAACATCTGGGTCTGGATTGAATCTTCTAACTCAATGTTTAGAAACACAGGAGGATGTAACTGTTTTTAGGCCAGATCTTGAAACATGGGTACACAGGCTCTGAGAATCTGGTGTGGAAAGTGTGAATGTGACTCAGTTTTTCCCCTGCGACTATGTAGTAGGACAAAGTGCCTGCAGGCCAATCCAGAAAAACTCCTAGGCGTACGCAGCCAGTGTGCGGTAGAGGGTAACAAATTGCATTATCTGGTCGGTTGTTTGAGTTATGCTCAGCATAGAAAATCGGTTGGGGTTCCCACTTGTGGCCCAATGACCAGCTTATGGTATTCCATCCAATCCCATCCCATCCCGTGTTCGACTTTCTGTGTATTCCTTTATAACACACAGCAGCAGCAGCATCTCTGCCTTTGTCGGTGCTCAGCTCCACCTCCCAGTAATGCCGTCCAGTCAGTGACTCCTTACACAGAACCTGAGGTAAAGCATCAAATCTCTCAGGGTGATCAGGATAGGACTGTGGATATCCATGCATCAACTTCTTGTTTCCTTGAGAAAGAGTAAGATGTCCATTTATTGTGTCTGGATCAAAGGTCAGATCACAAGCATCTGGAGGACAGAAAGAGAGAAGGGAAAGTTTGATCATTCTGACCCCCACTCCCTGCAGACCAGCATTTAACCAAGCAAATGTCAGCAAACAGAGTCCAACCTGGACGTATTAACATGCTGAACAACCAGAGAGGTTTCTGTGCTCAGTGGTATCCCATTTAACACACAATAATATATAAAATATACATATCCTTTTACATTCACTGCACTGATAATATGATCTTCATTTTCCTGTTTATCTTGCCAGTTATAATTCTACTAATGGAACACTGCAAAAATAAGCACATAATTAAATACTTACACCAAATCAGATCTCTTCTATCTGTTGCTTTTTCCACATCACAGACATCTGGTTTGGAGAAGTCTTCCATGAGCAGCCTCCTATTCCTGTAGTGGTAGATGGTTGCTCCTTGGTGTTGCTTATTTTTTATGACCGCTACAAGGAATCTGAACTTATTGTTGTTCTTTAAACCTTTAACAAATGTACCAAATTCTTCAGCTTTTCTTGTCATATTAAGTAAATCTACTTGTGGGAAGGGTGGTAGTTCATTTGTGGATTGATCCATGTCCTCAGAAGCCTTCATAGCCTGAGGATCCAGGTAGTCCTTCATTTTATCAAGATAAGGATCTGTAGTTTCCAGAGAAGTGAAAACAAAGCTGAGGACATCCTGGACTTCAGGATTAAGAAACTCCTCCACCAACTCTGCCTCACTTTGGACTATCTTTGCTCCCTTCATTTCCTTTAAACACAAAGTGATTACACTGACTTCTCTCTCAATATTAATCATCCACTTCATTAGATTCTCACTACTAAAATGAGACTTTTCACTGTCAACCAGGATCTTCAACAACTCCGTCTCATCTTCTTCTCCTGCCCTGATGGACGTAATCTTTTTTGCAATCACATCCAGAAGTTTCCCTTCATAGATTTTACACTGTTCTTGGAAACTCTCCAACCTTTCTTTGATTTTTGGGAACACAAAGCTGCCTTCAAGACAATCGTTGCATCTGATGTTGAGTTTGTGGAAATCTTCCCGGGCTTTTTGAACTTTTCTCACAAGACCAGGGCTGAGGTCAGTCGTCATCTCAGCTGCTGACGGATCAAAGTTCTTCAGCGGCATCATCCAGACCTTTACTGGAACAGTGTTTTCTTTGTTCTTTCCAAGAAGTTCTGGAACTTTTCTGTACGTTTTCACTGCTTCTTCAAACGTCACAGGGTTGCTTTCAGGAATTAAGTCTCCGTAAAACTTGCAGGTGAATTTTTCTGTCACCGCCTTTTCTGTATCAGACAGTTTGAGGTCAACTTTCCCACTTGCACTTAAACTGAAAATCTTATTTATCACAGCTCTAATGTTGCCTTTGATCTCTTGAGCACTGCTCTCATCTAACTTCTCACTGTCCAGCACAAAGAAAGCATTTGCACCATAAGAGATGCCGGTGACAACATGTGTGGCACAGCTCTTCACAATAACACCAATCTGCTGTGTTTTATTCATTTCCTCAGTAGAAATGTTTAGCCGTTTAAAAATGGTGGTAGCTTTGTACTGAAATGTGACTCTGCTTTGATTTTTGGATTTCTTCTGATCATTTAGATACTTTGCAGATCCCCCAACTTCAATCAAACCACCCAGGAAGCTGGCCTTCAGAGAGTCACTGACGTCCAGCAGAGAGAACTTCTCCTCCAAGGAATCAGAAGCGCTGATTCTAAACTCACTGCCATGCTGGGAGTTCTCTTCAGTCATCTTTTGGAGAGTTTTGTCATCCCAGAGTGTGGTACCTTTAAAACATGAACGCACAAATTAGATTATATCAAAAGCTTTATGTGTGTCAGAAACAGTTTAAACATTTATTTTTTTTCCAATGTTTAATAGTTCATCTACCTTTAAATATTATGTCACTGAAATAAAGTAGGAATTTGAAACAATAAAATTAGGTGCCGAGTTTAAAGACACCTGTTTTGTTTCAACATCTCAAAACTATTGTTTGATACTAAAGTGCTTTTACTGCATTTCTACAGTGATGATATAATACACTTTTTATTTCTAAGACACTTGTTAAAATATAAATAATTCTACTTTTTAAGACACTAGCACAATTGCACTTCCTAAGGGAAGAACATCTCTGTCACACCTGCTGCTGTGCTGTGACCGTCACACCTAGTGTCATCACCATGATCAGCAGCTGCTGCCATATAAGGACGGATCCTCCACCTGCGCAGCATCAGATTGATGTATAATCCCAGTGGTAACACTTTCAGGCCATTTGTCTGTTCGAGTCAAGTTTGACATATTTCTAACCTGCCTTTTTCCTCCCATGTCTAATTCCAATGCCTAAACCTGCTTCCTCACCTACCACCTTGGATTTCCAGGCCTGCCTCCTGCTTGTCTGACACTGATTACAAGGATTGCCCTTTGTGACCAAGAGAACCATAAAATAAACTCAACCTAATCTTGCCGATAGCTCAAGGCAAGGCATGGCAATCAAGGCAAGGCAGGCAAGGCAAGGCAAGGCAAGGCAAATTTATTTATAAAGCACAATTCAGTACAGAGACAATGCAAAGTGCTTTACATGATTAAAATATAGGAATAAAAGCAAGTAGGGATAGAATGTAGAAAAAAAAAATTAAAAATTGAAAACAGTAAAACAGTTTAACTTGAACATTCAAAGGCAATTTTAAACAAATGTGTTTTTAATCTCGATTTAAAGGAACTCAGGCTTTCAGAACTTTTACAGTTTTCTGGAAGTTTGTTCCAGATAAGTGGAGCATAGGAACTAAATGCTGCTTCTCCGTGTCTGGTTCGTGTTCTAGGTATGCAGAGTAGGCTGGAGCCAGAAGACCTGAGTGGTCTGGAGGGTTTATACGCTGATAACAAGTCTGTGATGTATTTAGGTGCTAAGCCATTTAGGGATTTATAGACTAATATAAGTATTTTAAAGTCTATTCTCTGAGATACAGGGAGCCAGTGTAAGGACTTTAGAACTGGGGTGATGTGCTCTACTTTCTTAGTCTTAGTGAGGACGCGGGCAGCAGCGTTCTGGATCAGCTGCAGCTGTCTGATCCACTTTTTAGGCAGACCTGTGAAAACACCGTTGCAGTAATCAATTCTACTAAATATAAACGCATGGATTAGTTTTTCCAGATCCTGCTGAGACATTAGTCCTTTAATCCTGGAAATGTTCCTCAGGTGATAAAAAGCCGACCTTGTAATTGTCTTTAGATGCTTTTGAAGGTTCAGGTCTGAGTCCATCACTACACCCAGGTTTCGGGCCTAATTAGTGGGTTTTAGCTGAAGCGACTGAAGCTGTGTGCTAACTTTTGATCTCTCCTCTATTGGTCCAAAAATTACTACTTCTGTTTTGTTTTTATTCAACTGAAGAAAATTTTGGCACATCCACGTATTGATTTCTTCTAGGCATTTACTCAGTGCTTGAACTGGTTTATAGTCACCTGGTAACATGGTGATGTAGAGCTGTGTGTCATCTGCATAGTTATGGTAGCTGATGTTGTTATTTTTTATTATCTGAGCTAGGGGGAGCATGTAGATATTGAAGAGGAGGGGACCCAGGATGGACCCTTGGGGAACCCCACATGTGATTTTTGTCGTCTGGGATGTAAAGTTACCTACTGACACAAAAAAGTCCCTGTCCTTTAAGTAGGACTTAAACCAGTGGAGTGCTATACCAGAGAGACCGACCCAGTTCTCCAGGCGTTCTAACAGAATGGAATGATCGACAGTATCGAATGCTGCACTGAGGTCCAATAGTACCAGCACGGTGGTTCTTCCACAGTCTGTATTTATATGGATGTCATTAAACACCTTGATAAGGGCGGTCTCTGTACTGTGGTGAGCACGGAAGCCAGACTGGAAAACGTCAAAGCGGCTGGTCGTTGTTAAGAAGGTGTTTAATTGTTGAAACACAGCTGGACCACTCAACATAGCCGACATTATCACTAGAGGAGCTGGGCCAAAGGAACTTGATGCCCTTTCAGAGTGGCAGCAAGGGCCAGAGTTTCTACATCTTCCAGAGAGCGAGTGGCCAAATATGTCGTCAAAAGATGTGTCTGTGACAACTCGAGAAAGCATTAACAATATGCAAAAGAAGTCATTCGTGGCAGCACTCACAACAGCCCAAGCGAAAAGAAGTCTTCCAAGTCTTGTGGGACGACTTCCTGCTGGTGCAGCTGTCCTAAACTTGGTGGATGAGAGGCGCTTTAGTAGCCTAAAGTGTCTAATCAAGACTGTTGTTTTTATCTGGAGAGCCGCCAAAAAGTTTACATCTGCAACAAAGTCCATTGAGAACCCAAAGTGGAAGGTGATTCCCACAAAAGGAGTTATCACCGCCACAGAACGTCAAGAAGCAATAGGAGACATCTATCTTGCTGCTCAAGAAGGGGTGACGTTCCCAGCTACCACTACGGACCGCTTGGTTGTGTACAGAGAGCCAGACTCTGGGTTACTAGTTTGTGGTGGGAGAATCCATGGCTTCAGGGAGGATGGCGCTGCAGTTCCCCTTCTGCCTTTGAATGCATGGGTCTCTACTTTATTGGTACGGGAGGCGCACAATGAGGGTCATGGAAGTGTGGCTGCAACCCTGCTGAAAATGAGGAGGAAAGCCTGGGTCATCCAAGGGAGGAGAATTGCCCAAAAAGTAGTGGAGAACTGCCTTTTCTGCAAAAAGTCAGGAGCAAGAAGGTGCAAACAAGTAATGGCTGACCTACCTCCTGAAAGAGCTACACCTGCAGCCCCGTTCGAGTTCACTACAGTCGACCTCTTCAGACCATATCTTGTCAAAGATGACATCAAGAAACGGGTCTCAATGAAAGTGTGGGGTGTCGTCTTCAGCTGTATGGCCAGCAGGGCAATTCATGCAGACTTGGTCAACACAATGTCGACAGAGAGCTTCTTGATGGCTTACCACCGCTTTACTGCAATGAGAGGGCACCCAAGAAAGATCTGGTCCGACCCAAACTTCATCGGCGCCAAACCTGTCCTAATAGAGCTGTACCAGTTCCTGGATACTCAGAATAGAACTTCAATAGAAAAGATGTCGGCTCAAAAAGGTACCAAATGGGAGTGGACAATTCACCCTGCTGACTCACCTCACCGCAAATGGGGCTGCTGAAGCCGCTGTCCGCATTCTCAAGAAGGCACTCCAGAGCCTGGGCAACAACACTGGCCTCAGCTACAGCGAGCTTCAGACAACACTACAACTTGCAGCAAACCTTGCCAACGAATACCCAATAGACGCCAGGGTGCAGAGCCATGAAGAACGCGTGCAGTATGTGTCACCCAACACACTTCTCCTGGGCCGAGCCTCTCCAAGCGGTGAGATCAGCACATTTGACTTTGCAAACTACCCTTATAAGAGACTCTGAGAGATGCAGAACCAGGCCAATAAGTTCTGGAGGTCTTGGAGCCAGCTTGCCGGCCCAAACTTATTTCTGAGAAGTAAATGGCACACTCTGCATCGTAACGTTGCTTTCGGAGATATTATCTGGTTCTGCGACCAAAATGCAGTGAGGGGCCAATTCAAGCTAGGACGGGTGGTGAGCGTAAATCCAGATGCTAAGGGCATTGTTCGAGACGTAAACGTCAAAGTGGTCCAAAGCTCCTGCCTTCCTGTCACAAAACCCACACTAAACCGGCCATCTGCCAAAGTCTTGAAAGAAGTTACACCAACCACATTTCTGCACAGAGATGTTCGACGCCTGGTTGTCTTGCTACCAGTTGAGGACCAAACTCGGAGCTGACCGGCAGTAAGCAGGTGCTGATTTACGATCTTTCCATCGGTTCCCGTGGGAAGATCGAGTGGGAGGTGTGATGACAAACTGCCTGGGAGCTCCTCCCATTAAATCAGTGGTGAAACAGGTGGAACAAATCTACCAAGCAATCTGGGCATGCCAGTACCTGGCTCTGTTGTTGTCTTTAGACAGTGGAAGGAGCATTAAGAGCATCACAAAACCAAGGAAACTTCATCTTTGAAATCAAGGTGATTGTGCAAGATCAAGCCCTCCACAAAACTGTGAAGGACAGCCGGTAAGCGCCATATCGGCCATGTTTTGGCTGGTTAAGCAGTGCTGATCTAATGATGCTCTGGAAAAACACAGAATCTTAACTCTTGTTGACTTTGGTTGGACTTTTTGCTGTGGTATTTGTAACTTCAAATGGTGTTTAGTTTTATCAAACAAGAGGGGTATAAAGGAAAAGTAAGAAAGCAAAATTCATTGACAAAGAATGTGTTTGAAATGGTTAAAACTAATTTAAACATTGTAGAAATCTTAATAAACCAAGTTATTAATTCAGTTTAGTCTTTTAATTCAGAGTCTGAAATTTTGGCTAAAAAATGTAAGATCTAGTAACTTGGCTAAAAAGTATGGAAACACAGTTTGGCTAAAATATAATGAGATCTATTAATTAACCTAAATATTAAACCAATTGAAGGTAAAAAAGGTATTTGGCTAAAGATACTTGGTTAAAAGATAAGAAAGTATACATTTTGAAAATTAAAATAGCAACTGTTTTGTTTGGTAGAACATATCTAGTTGTATGGTTACAATGAAAGTAATGTGTTTATCCGAGTTAAATATGAATGACTTTGTGTATTTAATTTGGCTGTCAACTCAGATAATAACTTGTATTTGTCATCTCTCTTATGAGGTTTTTCACCTGTTTACTGCCCACCAAAGAATGGTTAATAATAGACAAACAACTGATCCCATGGCTGTTTATTGAGTGAAATCCTGTTAAGATCTTCTTATGGAGGGACCGTCCCTTTCAAGTGGGGAATTGCACAAAAAATAAACCAAAACTTGACATACAGGTTAAGAAAACAGCAAGCAGAAAAGACAATACACAAAATTAGAAATCCATTGACAAATCAAATAGAAACTGACCCGGAGAAAATAAAACGGTGTTTTGAGGAGTACTATCAGAAATTATATTCCCAGCCGCAATTAGGTGAGGTTAAATCTACCAAGGGTCACTGACGCTCAAAATGAAAGATTGATATCCAAAATTACTGAAGAGGAGGTTTTATCAGCTATTAAAAGACTAAAAACAGGTAAATCCCTCGGCGCAGACGGTTACAATTCGGGGGGGGGGGGGGTATAAAAGTATGCAGGAGGAACTGGTACCAACATTACTGAGAGCATTTAACTGGGTAATGGAGAGAAAGGTGATTCCCTCTTCGTGGAGTGAGGCCATCATTTCTATAATTCCAAAGGAGGATAGAGTCTGGTAATTATCGGCCAATTAGTGTATTAAATATTGATTATAAATTGTTCACCTCCATTTTATCTAAAAGATTGTAAATAACACTGCCAGACCTCATTAACAAAGACCAGACATGCTGTATTAGACAAAGGCAAACCCAAGACAATATTCGAAAAACACTGCATATTACGAAGCATGTTAGCCAGCATAAATTGGAAACTCTGATTTTGAGTTTAGATCCTGAAAAAGCCTTTGATTCAGTACGGTGGGCTTTTCTATATAAGGTTTTATCATAATTTGGCTTCCATTCAAACATAGTTGATACTTTTGCCGCGCTGTACGGCAAACCTCCAGCCAAGATCAAAGTAAATGGGGATCTGACGAACAGTTTTACTCTACAGAGAGGATCCCGACAGGGCTGTGGCGCCTCTCCACTCCTCTTCGCCTTATTTCTAGAACCTCTGGGGCAGTGGATATGACAAAGATCTGATATTAGTGGGGTTACAATGACAGCAGGGGAACAAAAACTGGCCCTATTCGCCGATGACGTGTGGATGTTCTTAACACAGCCAAATCAGACACTCCCCAGTACTTGAGGAATACAGATCACTCTCAGGATATAAAATTAATGTTAACAAAACCCAGATATTATGTCTGAATTTTAATCCATCCATTAGAATTAAGAACATGTATAAATGGAACTGGGACTCAGAACACATTAAATATTTGGAGGTAGTTCTGACAAAGGATTTATCTAAATTGATTAATGCTAACTACGGATCCTTAACCTCAAAGGTAAAATCTGATTTACAGAGGTGGAACACTGTTCCCTTCTTAAATTTATACTCACGAGTGGAATCAATTAGAATGAACATTCCCCTCTACCTTTTTCAGTGTTTACCAATTAAAATACCTCAGAAATATTTTGATGATTGGGACAGGATGCTGGCGAAATACATATGGCAACATAAAAGAGCCAGGATTAACTACAAAACACTCCAATTAATTAAAGAGAAAGGGGGAATGGGCCTTCCTTGTCTTAAGGAGTATTACTATGCTGCCCATCTTAGACTCTTAATCTGTTTGAGTTCGCCAACCTATTCTGCAGGATGGAAGGATATAGAAGTTGATATTACAAAAGAGGTGCTTCTCATGGCGCTATTGGCAGATACTAAATTACAGAAGACCACACTGTATACTTCTGACTTTATGTATGATTCCCTGCTAAATTCCTGGAATGAAATCATTAAAAGGTGTAAACTGGGTGAACTGTCCAATATTTTGAGGTGGTGCGCCAACGACTCTGAGTTTGTGCCAAATAGATATGATGATCGGTTCAAGAGATGGCTATCTAAGGGGTTAACAACCTATTATTCCTTCATCCACAAGGGAGCATTCTCGAGTTTCGAGACCCTACAGACTAAATATGGTTTAGGTCAAGATGATTTTTACAGGTATTTGCCGGTTAGACATTATTTCAACCAAAATTTAAAAACAGTATATGAAAAGAAAGATTTAGGTTTTCTACAGATATTCTTAAGTCTAACCAGGTCTAATTCTCAAAATAATATAATTTCTAAATTATATAAGGGCATTCAGCAATGTACACAAGTCAGCACAGAAGGTATAAAGAAGAGGTGGGAAAAGGGGGGAAATATGGTTATCTCACTTGACAGTTGGGCCAATATATGTCAGTTTCAGTGGACAATAACAGGTTCGAATACATGGCGAGAGTTCAGTTGGAAGAACACGATCAGGTATTTTATTACGCCTATCCAAAAACGTCGTCAAGGTGGTGGGGATGCATGTTGGAGACTATGTGGGGTCACTGGTGCCAACCACTTTCATATTTTTTGGGAATGTCAAGTTATAATTAATTATTGGACACAGATAGGTGAACATGTTAATAATTTATTTGGTACTAAAATTCCCCTTAAATGTGAAACACTGTATTTGGGTGATGTTCCTGTGACAAATTGGAATAACATTGATAAAAGATTACTCGGTATGTTACTTATTGCAAGTAAAAAGGCCATCACAAGAAAGTGGCTGAGAGTGGAATCTCCAACTATTCAGGACTGGATCAACATAATACACGAAATATATGTCATGTCATGGAAAAGTTGTCTTTTTCCCTCAGGATGCAAAAGGAAATGTTTTACAAAATCTGGACTAAATGGACTGAGTACATAAAACCCCTACGGTCAGATTTTGTATGAATGATACGTTTCTGTACTTAAAACCTTGTCTTGTGAATATTGGCATGCTTCCCATATATGCTTATGTTTGTGTTTATTTATGTTTGATACTGTGAAATCATTTAGAAATAAAAATTATAAAAAAAAAAATGGTAATATTTACATTAGCCAATTAATGGGGACATATCGCACATTTCAGTTTTTTTCATTTCACATTAAAATCATTCAGCTGTGATCTATATAGAGGGGAACTGCAATGCTTTGGTCTGAATTCCTCATTAATTTACCTCCACATTCCACCTAATTATCCCAGTTCTGAGGTGCGGCTGAGTACAACTTGTTTTGGTACTGTCTCTAAATCTAAAGAAGGCACTTCACACGCAGAGCGTTTCATTTCACTCCATTTGGCCATTTTTGGATCGTTTAACTCAGTGGTTTTCAATAGGTGAGGCGCCCCTGTGACTCAATAGGTGAGGCGCCCCTGTGACTCAATAGGTGAGGCACCCCTACAGGGGAGGCGCGAAGAATGCGCTGGATAAGACAGCACTGCCGCTCAACTCTGTGAAACTATGTAGCTATATTTGTGCCTCTGTTTGAGCGTGCAGGAACCAGTCCGAGCATGCAGTGAGACAATTCCCAATGCTCAAAACCGGTCTGGTGCGCGCTCAACTCTGAAAAACTCCTCTCAACCCTCTGTCCTCGTGCTCAGTTCCATCTCAGTTCGCGCGCATCTGCTCATTCCACGCTCATCACCAGCTGTGTGATCGCTCGACTCTGTCTCTGCGCTCGCGATTTCAAAAACTGTCCATCAGCCAATCACAGACAGTTTTTTTTTCCATCCAATCAGAGTATGGCTTGCAAACACTGCATTCAGATGGATTAAATCAAAATGCTGCAGCCTTTGGCAGAAATTATTAAACATAACGGTAGGATTTAAGAAAAAATAGAAAAACAAATAAAAAGTTTATTCTTTTAGCCTAAAATATTTGAGTTACAAAGAGTTACTAAGTGAGGTGTGAAAAATATTTTTGTCTCTTTTCTTTCCATATTCTGCGAGGTGATACAAAAGTTTATTCTGATCATAATCATCATCATTGTCATCATTATTTTAAGAGCACTTTAACACGAGGTAAAACAAAGTGCCAAACATTCGAAATACATCAGAGATAACATCTAATAAAATGCTTGGTTGTTAATATAGCAATAGGTTTAAATTGTGTATAACTAGCCTAAAAAGTAAATCGGAATATGGAATATGCTGACATCTGTTAAATTCAGGTTATTATGATTTCCGTTTCTCGCCCACTGAACGCTGCAGATAGGCACCAGCAACCCCCGCAACCCCATGAGGGATTAAGCGGGTCAGAAAATGGATGGATGGATGGATGATTTCAGATGACGTCTCCTGTTGACGTGAGTTCAGTTTGACAGTGTCAGAGCTAGTGTTTAGTTCAGTTTGTCTGCTGTTGAAAACAATCGTTTATGAATTTGCTCTAATTACAGCTCAATTTTAAAAGTAGACCCTCTGTTCGTAATGTTTCAGTAAAAGTAGCTTGTAAAATGGAAATATTTGAATGGATATTTTATGAATAGGCTTTTTTTTATGAATATAGTTTGTTAAAAGAAATACAATAAAAAATGTATTGGGCTAACAGTTGTTTTTGAAACACAGCATTCCAGGAACACAAAAGAAAGATGCATTTACTGCAGGGACCTGTGTGGGGTAGTGTTGTGCCATGTCAGAGCGTGACGGACTTCATTTCCCATGAGGCAAGGTGGTCAAAATGGCCACCAACTCCCATCATGCAACACGGCCCCAAAATGGCAGGCGACCGAGATAAGGCTGCTATGGTGACAGCTACAAAACACAGCCAAAGACGGCATTCTGCCTTCTTCCCTGGCCCCACGCCAACCTGAGAAGACACACAGCTGTACTCCGTGGATTAATTACCCACACGCCACATGCTCGAATCTCTCGCTGGACCGAGATTTTTCGAAGCAAACTTATCCCTGTTATAATTAATGCAGGAGGTCGACTTAAAAAGGTACTTTTTAATTCCTCTGATCAAATACTGGAAGCCGCCTTATCTCCCAGTGATCGAAAGAGGACTACGCTTTTGCTGGGCCGAGCAAAGCGACTGTGAGCCCGGAGGAAAAGACGCAGGAGCTTCTTCACCCGGTCCCGCTGCTGCCGCTTCTGCCTACAACCGCGCAGTCGAGACGCATCCAGGACGCCGCGTTATTCGGAGCGCTCACGGACCCCGCCGGGGCAGCCCTGATCCACAAGTAACGGGGTTCTCCCCTTTTATTTCTTTTTTCGCCTTATGGTGATAAAGCTGTGCCTGGGCAGGTGTTAGGGACTTTAGGTTAATGCGTGTTACTCCAAGGCGGAGTTTGTTTTTAACTGTTGAATATTTTATTTGTATGTGCATGCGTTTGTGAAAGTGATTATTTGCTGTGTTGATTTGTGGTTTATCAATAACCCCGCCGTGGGTCACTGCTTCAGTTCTTTTCCATCTCCTTCCACGCTCCCCCCCCCCCTCTTTTTGCTTCTTCTTATCAGTGAATTTGATCGCTTTGTTGAATCTTAGTTTGCGGTTTTCCTTTAAACTCACCCGTAAACCACTCCCTCTCGGAGCGAGGTACCACCTCACATTAGCGTAAGCGCGGTGACATCATTAGGACCTCCCCTCACGCATCACGCAAATTTGCAGAGCATACGTCATCATAGTCGCCATCTTGGGAGGGTGTCAGATGACTGAACTGTAGGTAGCTTAGCTGGAATAGCTTTGTAAGACATCAAAGCGTCCAGTGGGACTCTCAAAGCTGTTCTGTCTGTCAATGCTGCTACGTCAAATGCCGATGTTCTGAGTGTGGTTTAAACAACCGTGAGCTGAACTAGGATTTGCTACCTCTCATTTTAACCCATTTGTTTTTTTTTGTTGTTTTGTTTGTTCTTTTATTTCCACATATATATTTTGCATGTTTAGTTTAGTAGCGAGTAAGATTTCCAAGGTCGTTGAATCAGAGAATTACTGTAACAGGGAATTGCTTTTGGTTCAATAAAACAACAACTGCGGAATAGAAATCTTTTTGTGTTCAATCTAATTCACAGTTGCATGGGTATTCTGAATTCAGAGCTAACCTCCTTTCAGAGTTATCATCTGATATAAATAAAGAGACATATCATGGTGATAAGGAATAAGGATTTAAACTCTAATTGCAGTTATATTGGGGTTCTCACAGTCTGCTGGATAAACCTCGTCGGTTAAAATCCGACCAGATCATTTATTCCAGCACACCTGAGTTCATTACAGCTACTTAATAACTGCATTAGTGGTACAACTCATTACAAGCTTCCAGCTTTGACATCACCACCATTTGAACTATATTTGTTATAGCTAAATTTTGAGTTGAATGACTTATTATTTAAATTATAATACCAAATTATAATTAATTATAATAATAAGCATATTCAAACAGCTTCTGGCATAACAGGTAGGTTTGTGGTTGGGGGAGAGCGGGGTTGCTTGGTGATCTTTCCAAGGGGAGGCTCACTTTCAATAAATTTGAAAACCCCTGGTTTAACTCAAATTAAGCTAATACTTGGGTCAAAACCCACACGGTACAGCTTTAAGGAAAGGCCTTATAGTACATGTACTAAACCGTATCTGATCTTACCTGGGAAGAGCTGATCTTTATGAGCATCATAGAGCATCCCCAAGGTAAAGGGTCGACCGAGAGCAGCCACTTCAATCATACCTGATGCCATTTTACCTGTATAAAAAAACAACAAAAAAAAAACCATTTATTTCAGTAATTATGGCAAAGCCTCCAAGTTAGATGCATATTCAGGTAACTTAACTCCACTAATTGCTTACTTAGAAATAAGGTCAGATGTTTGGGGCTCTGGAAAATGTGATGAGAAAAAAGGCTGCTAAAACCAGACAAAAATACAAAAGCAAAGAATATAAAACACCTGGAATACCCATTTATAAGGAAAGTCAATGATATAGGCAGTATGCTGAGGAAAGGGACCATTGGAAGCTTCGAAACCACACATCCACACCAAGAAACCTTAAACCTCAGATCATCTTAATATATGGGCTGCTGACAAGACCACTGGTTTCCAAAAGGTGTGCCATGAGGCAAGTCCGGGTGTGCCGTGGGATTTTGTAACAACCATACATTTGTAATATTCTTATGGTAATACAAAACTACACAAAAATAATTATTTTTAATGTTCTATATTAGTACTATGTATGCACTCATTTCAAAATGCAGACTCTATACTTAAAGCAGTTATTTAAAAAAAATCCTCAACGACAGCCCCATATTTCACTGTTCACGCCGTTGCACAGGCTGAAATTATAAACCCACAAGACATCAAAGGCTGCCGAACAACCTTAAAACATAAAACAAAGAAGCAAAATGGAGCGCTTTCTTGTGCGGAGCAAACCACTAACTACCAGTGCAGAGACTGCCGCCAGCCAGTGCGCGAGCTTTGAGGGGAATCTCGCACTTTGGTGTGCCTTGGGCTCAAAAAGTTTGGGAACCACTGGACTAGACTGTCACTATTACCCCGTTTACTCTACCCTTTTTAACCGTGCCGAGACCAGTCCGAGCTCGGTAACTGAGATAACTATCGAGTGTAAATGGAGCGCAAACTGAACTGAACCGAGCCAGACACAACCGGACCGCGCTAAATGCAGCCCAGTTCCATGTGTGGGTTCGGCTCGGATTTTCAATAGCCCGGTTGTCTAATAACAAAGAGCGCATGAGCAGACCGCGTCATCTCCTTACAGCTAGCTGACATTTCAGACATTCATAAAAATACTAGCTTCCCTACCGTGACACACGATTTCCAGTGATGATTCTGCTTAGCAGTGTGATGAACCTTAGCGTCTGTTGTTGTTTCCTGTGTCTGTAAATCTTTATTAGATGTTCGTTTGTCTTATCCACTTCCCAAAAGCCGACTCTGTCAAGTAAATTCACCAAAAGTTGCCGTCTTCGCCTGACTCTCTGCAAATTTCACAATAATATTCAAGCATAACTTCCTGAATGTTACAGGTGCCGCCGTTTTGATATGCTCGTTTCCCTCCTTCAATCCTAGAGAGCAGTAGTACCGCAGATCGTCACTAGGTGGCGAGGAGCCAAGGAACCGAGATAGCGTGATGTGTAAACGGTCGTCAGAACCAAGCTTGGCTTGGTTAACTGATCCAAGCTCGGACCGAGCTCGGCATGGATCGGTTTAACAAGGGTAGTGTAAATGTGGCTTATGTCTTCAGAAAGTCAGGGCCACAATTCAAAGTAACCTGTGACAGCGTACACACATTCCCCAACCTATTATTATCACAAAAAAAGAAATTAATCGTTAGCAAAGAAGTTGTCAGATAAGGAAAGAGGCAAAGCGAAGATTAACATTAACCTCATGTTTCCATGGTGGAAAGCCCTTTGTAGGCAAAACGAGCTCCAGTTTGACTCGGAGGATCTTGTTTTAGTCTACAGACAGCGCTCAACAGACCACGTAGTGGAGAAATTTCAGAACCATGCACCATACCTGTTTTACAACATTTAAAGAACTTAATAAACACTGACTGAATAAACTGAGTGTCTACAACATGCAATACAATTCTATATGCTTCTTTAATTAGTATGCTTTTAGCAGGGAATTAGTAACAGAAAAATTAATGAACGGCAGAAATTACAATTTAACCAACTTCCTCACTCTAAGGCTGCTTACTAATATGTTCAGGAAAGACTTTGAATTTAGAGGAGCAGACTGACCCATACCGCAGATGAAATCGCAAGGTGTCTTTGATTTCTCAATGAAGGAGTTTTTCATCTGAAAAACTTTCCTTCTCTTGATGGCTACCCAGATGTCCAGATAATATCCTGCGATACTCCCATGTCCAGAACATCCAATTAAATTCAATTTTATTTATATAGTGCCAATTCATGATGCATATCATCTCCAAAATCAAATTCAATCAGATTACACGGATTGGATCAGATTATACAGATTTGAGCAGATTATACAGATTGGTCAAAAAGTTTCCTCTCTAAGGAAACCCAGCAGGTTGCATCAAGTCTCTACAAGCAGCATTCACTCCTCCTGAAAGAGCGTAGAGCCACAGGGACAGCCATGTGCATTGTTGATGGCTTTGCAGCAATCCCTCATATTGAGCATATCATGAAGAACTTTGAGAGGCTAGTCCTGGAGCAGCCAAGGCCCATGGTCAGACCCTTCACTGATCCACTACAGTTCGCCTACCAGCCCCGCCTGGGAGTTGAGGACAGCATCATCTTCCTGCTGAACAGAGTCTATACTCATCTGGACAAGCTGGCGAGCACTGTAGTGTTATGCTATATTACCGCCATAAAGAATAATTGATGTAAGATTGAATTCTGAACAGTGGAAGAGATGACAAAAGGAATTCAACTCCTGGTGCAAACATGAGACCCCCACATGCACAAAGGGCAGCCCCTTCTCTCTCAGCAGGATGCCAGCTGGGGACCACACCCCACAGATAAAAGTGAGAGCACACTTCTGCAGACCCTCTTCAGCCTCTTCTCTTGAGACCACCTCGTCCCTGCACAGGCCTGAAAGAACACAGAGGCCGCATCTGGAGAGGACTCTCGTTGTCCGGGGAACATATCCGAGCAAATACAGAGCTAAGTCTGCTGTTTTAACCTCTTCACCGGTAGCAGGAGGACGGATCCTGCCTGCGAAACAGCTCTGTTGTATTTCTCCTCAGCCTTTACCGGGAAGCGAACCCCAGATGGAGCTGAAAGCTGTATGCTGAGGAAAACCCCTGCTCAAATCGTGACTGCAAGCGGGTCAGAGAATGTGGCTGGGACCAGGCCTCCGACCCCGACCACATGCTGCTGCAGAGCTAAGTGCCTTGCCCGCTGTTGGACAAACCAACAACGTTCCTGCTTTCAACGCTCCTTCCTCGGAATGGCCAAACTGGACAAAATGCACACAGTTAAAAGACAGGTTTGGGCATAGGGAGCTGAGAGTGAAGTTAAATGGTTCATCTGGAATGTTTGGTAACTCGTTTGGACACACGGTTGCTTTAGAACAAAGGGCTAACGGAAGTAGCTCACGCTAGCCTAGCTAGATAGGCTTTATTGATCTCACGTTGGAGAAATTCACTTGTCCCATCGGCTCAATAGTCAATAGTCAGAAGAAGGTGCCAAAAGTAGAAAAAGGTTCTGTCATGGTTTTGGGTAGGCTTTTGGCCCACATGCAGAACACACTCAGGAGGCAGGGAAATGTTTAAGATGTTTATTTTCAAAAAGGGAATAACTGGAGGTTGGAGGCCCTGGGCTGGGGTCTGGTTCTTCAGCTGTGTAGCAGAGGATGACAAGGCTGTTTAGAGGTGGAATGGATTAAGGGAATTTTCAAATGAGAAAGTTTGCTTACTGATGGAGATGGGTGGAATCGCCAGGGAGGAATGAGTGGAGTCTGAGGAGTGGCAGTGGTGAGCAATGAGGTGCCCGTTCTCCACAGGTGAAACAGTTGAAGGGTGAGCAGGGTTCGACCAGGGCGTGGAACTCAGGAGGAGGCCAGGAGGCAGCCAGCAGGAAACACAGCAGGGAGTGTGCTTTGTTGATTTGAGTCTAGTTGAGAAAGAACCAGGGAGCTTCTGGAGACGGAATCCAGAACACAAAGGCTACCACATAAAGGTTAACACTCTGGCGTCAAAGTGCTGGCATCAAGCTCCTTTAAAGCCTCCTGCCTGATGAGGTAACGAGCTGCACCTGTCAGGCCTCAGTCACCCTGCTCTCCAAAGCCACCTGTGGAGACTGAAGGAAGCAGCAGCCAAAAGCAGAGAGAGAAAACCCCAGAGTCCAACAGGTGCATTAGTTATATACAGTGTATCTTCATATATACAGTGGATTAAAAAGAAAACGAGAACAAATAAGAATAAAAATACAAAAGAAATCGGAGTAGGCAGATGATGTCATATGTACATTCACCGTTATATACATATATATACAGGGGTTAGACAATGAAACTGAAACACCTGGTTTTAGACCACAATAATTTATTAGTATGGTGTAGGGCCTCCTTTTGCAGCCAATACAGCATCAATTCGTCTTGGGAATGACATATACAAGTCCTGCACAGTGGTCAGAGGGATTTTAAGCCATTCTTCTTGCAGGATAGTGGCCCGGTCACGACGTGATGCTGGTGGAGGAAAATGTTTCCTGACCCGCTCCTCCAAAACACCCCAAAGTGGCTCAATAATATTTAGATCTGGTGACTGTGCAGGCCATGGGAGATGTTCAACTTCACTTTCATGTTCATCAAACCAATCTTTCACCAGTCTTGCTGTGTGTATTGTTGCATTGTCATCCTGATACACGGCACCTCCTTCAGGATACAATGTTTGAACCATTGGATGCACATGGTCCTCCAGAATGGTTCGGTAGTCCTTGGCAGTAACGCGCCCATCTAGCACAAGTATGGGGCCAAGGGAATTCCATGATATGGCAGCCCAAACCATCACTGATCCACCCCCATGCTTCACTCTGGGCATGCAACAGTCTGGGTGGTACGCTTCTTTGGGGCTTCTCCACACCGTAACTCTCCCGGATGTGGGGAAAACAGTAAAGGTGGACTCATCAGAGAACAATACATGCTTCACATTGTCCACTGCCCAAGATTTGCGCTCCTTGCACCATTGAAACCGACGTTTGGCATTGGCACGAGTGACCAAAGGTTTGGCTATAGCAGCCCGGCCGTGTATATTGACCCTGTGGAGCTCCCGACGGACAGTTTTGGTGGAAACAGGAGAGTTGAGGTGCACATTTAATTCTGCCGTGATTTGGGGAGCCGTGGTTTTATGTTTTTTGGATACAATCCGGGTTAGCACCCGAACATCCCTTTCAGACAGCTTCCTCTTGCGTCCACAGTTAATCCTGATGGATGTGGTTGGTCCTTCTTGGTGGTATGCTGACATTACCCTGGATACCGTGGCTCTTCATACATCAAAAAGACTTGCTGTCTTGGTCACAGATGCACCAGCACGACGTGCACCAACAATTTGTCCTCTTTTGAACTTTGGTATGTCACCCATAATGTTGTGTACATTGCAATACGGGGACAGTCCCCGGAAATCGGGGACGTCTGGTCACCCTAGGTTTCGGACATTTCAAACGGAGTCTTTTAAAGCATAAAAGCTTAACCATTCTGCTCGGCCATCCTTCGATTGTGCTATGAGTCTCATCCCCACATTAATATCGAATACTAATATTGGTGTAAAGGCAATTTTGATAACTTTATGCTGTAACCTTTTACCCACCGATTTGCTACAGCGACCCCAGACCCCCGGAGGGAGAAGCACATTAACAAACTCGGTCATAAGGGTTTAAATGATTTTACTGGGCAAATCAGTAACCAAAATGTTATTTTCTCAAAATAATGTTCTGGTTAACTTGTGATTTGCATTGTGAATGGGTTGAAACACATGTCAAATGTTGTTCTGAATTAGTTAAGCTAATTTAACCACGATTCACATTCTTTAAAGTGAACTTTGGTTTTTTAACTTAAACAAAATATTATTTAATCAAATAATGTTTTGTTTAACTTGAGCTTTGCATTGTGAATGGATTGAAACACATGCCAAATGTTTTTAACTCCATTCCATGCTTTTGAAATCAGATCTGTAGTGAACAAGGATTCACTGAATTATTCTTATTATGATCAACCACTTTTGTTTTGTCTTTTGTTTGTTTTTGCATGTAAATAGTTCCTTAGCTTAGCTTTTTTTTATCTTCATTTTGCTTAGTAGTTTAGTTAAGTTTCACTAGCCTAGTGGAGAGGATTTGTTAATCGAAATATTGTGTTAATTCAGGTAAACAGCATTACATAGTGATGTTCTCTGGATGTTCATTTTATTTCTGTTATTAAATTCATGGACTTGAAAAGAAGTAGTCACTCCTTTATTCTATGTGTCTGCAGGGTTTGTTGCTAAAAGATCGCTAGTGCTCGAATCATCCCTTTCAACCATTGTCTTGATATCAGCTTAATAGCTGATCATCATCAGACAATACTTAACAGACAGAGGGTTATTTAATAAACATTAAATAACTTTAAACAGTGTATAATTGCACAACAGTAGGAATGATGTGGTTTGTTTTCTCCAGTGCCTTCAACACCATCCGTCCGGCTTTACTGGGTGAGAAGAAGACGGCGATGCAGGTGGAGGCCCCCATCGTGTCCTGGATTGTTGATTACCTGACGGGCAGACCACAGTATGTACGCCTACAGAACTGTGTCTGACAGGGTGATCAGCAACACTGGGGCCCCTCAGCAGACTGTCCTCTCCCCCTTCCTCTTCACCCTCTTCACCTCAGACTTCCACTATTGCACTGAGTCCTGCCACCTTCAGAAGTTTTCTGATGACTCAGCAATAGTTGGCTGCATTGAAAAGGATGATGAGACTGAATATAGGACTGTGGTGGGCAACTCTGTCACTTGGAGACAGCTGAACCATCTGCAGCTCTACGTGACAAAGATTAAGGAGCTAATAGTGGATCTGAGGAGGACAAAAACACCCGTGACCCCTGTTTCCATCTAGGGGGTCCCTGTTGACACTGTGGAGGAGTATAAGAACCTGGGAGTGTACTTTAACAATAAGCTGGACTGGACTAGCAACGCAGAGGCGGTCTACAAAAAGGGCCAAAGCCGACTGTTTTTCCTGAGGAGGCTGAGGTCCTTTAACATCTGTGGGACGATGCTAGGATGTTTTATGAGTCTGTTGTGGCCGGCACGCTCTTCTTCGCTGTCTCATGCTGGGGCAGCGGGCTGTGGGCTGTGGACAACAACAGACTGAACAAACTGATCAGGAGGGCGGGGGATGTTGTGGGGGAGGAGCTGGACACTCTGACGACCGTCAGAGTGATAGAGACAAGGAGCCGTAGCGGGAAACAGCGATACAGGGCGCGAAGCAATAAAAATATCATTACATATTTCGCAAAGGTTTTTCTTTATATTTTTTAAAAAATGTAACTAAATTTGTAATTCTTAATATTTTCGGAAGTAACTGTAACTGAATTACATATTTTCTCATTGTAACTGTAACGAATTACAGTTACTCTTTTTTTGTAATTAAATCACGTAACGTCGTTACATGTAATCCGTTACTCCCCAACACTGTATATATATATATATATATATATATATATATATATATATATATATATATATATATATGGGCTGTCAATCGATTACAAAAAAATTAATCTAATTAATTACATACTCTGTAATTAATTAATCTAAATTAATCGCATATAATTTTTGCTGTGAAAGTATTTTAAATATTTAAATTCAAATGATTCAATGAATAATCAGCATTAGATAAATTAAAGTTCAAAAACTCTTATTCACATTTCATGCCTTCAGACGTTTTAACATGTGTCGATGTGGCATATGTGGCACACAGTAACGTAGGGGACACAATGAAAATAAATGGATGAAAACCCGGATGAAAACAATAGCAGTGAACTACCCTATAGGGTAGTTCACTGCTATTGTTTTGATGCGGGTTTTTCGCGCATGCGCGCCGGACTGGTTGACAAAAGACGAACACAATGGCGGACGCAAACATAGAAACTGACTAGTTCTCTACGTATTTTTCTTCTTTAGATAACGTACTACAAGATCGTTTTAAGAGTAAGTTGATGGTTGATGGTGTCAGATTGCCAGATCCACACAGCAAAAGCCTGAAGGGACGGAGCGAGTCTGTGAAATGCTGGCCAAGTGTCCCGTACCGTGACATATACAGCTGCCTTATAAACACGGCAGGCCAGTACAGACGAGAGAGCACGAAAGCCCCTGAAACCACTGGAAGGCTACAGTTATTTTATATCAGGAAAAAGGCTTCAGCAACGCCCGCGACGCCATGAGCGGTCAGAAAATGGATGGATGGATGGATGTTGTTCACACATGTTTGTGCAATAGCACAAAGCGGCGTCGGACACAGGCCGCGTCTCAGCAGAGGCCCGGTAGGTTAAAAAAAACATTTTTCACTACGGATTATTTAGGTGTTTTTGTCTTGTTTAAATGGGTGGAGGTGTCGGCGACATTGCAGCGTAAACACAGAAGTACTAGCGCCCTTGAACGGGGGCTGTAGTAGCGGCTTCTCCGGCCCGTGTAGTGTTTACGCAGCAGCCGCTGGCTTCTGCTGCCGCAGCCCGTGAACGGGCGGAGCCGCCGTTGTCTGAAGCAGCAGCGGCTGCTGCTGCTTCAGACAACGGCGTTAATCCCATCCCATTAATCCCATATATATATATATATATATATATATATATATATATATATATATATATATATATATATATATATATATATATATATATGTATATGTGTGTGTGTAACCCCTGGGTTCCCAAAAATAGAAATGTTACTTAGTTGGGCATAAATATTCTTTGTCTTTGTTGTTTTGAGAAGAACAACCACTAAAATACCCAACAAGTACTAAAATACCCAACAAGCTAACTAAACAATAGCTTTTTTAAAAGAGAAAAAAAACACTGAGGAGTAGAAAAATATTTTTGTTAAAATTTTTTGAAATGTTACTTTAACATTGGCCATCTTTCTATAGTTTGTGTTAAGTTCCGCTTGCAGCACAAAGTGTGTGGCAGACTAACATTTTTTTTGTTAAAACGCTTAAGATTGATTCTTATTGGGTGATTTCATTTCTCCTGTATTAGGATTGGCCGAGTGGTGGGACTTGGCGTAGATGAGAGCGGTAAAAAAAAGAGAATTAGGAGGCGTGCGCCCAAAAAGGTCTAGAGTTGGGAGCTGTTTGGAAAAGTGCAAAAACTTAATGGTGGACTGTTAAAGAAAACAAAAAGATACGAGACAGACTGAACCAGCACACCTTAAGTGGTTCTGTGGTCCAGGGTTTGAACCCATCCAGAGGGAGAGACAGACTGCAGAGAATCAGGTGTGCGTTTTTCTTTCTCCAACTGTTAGGTTATGTGATATATGCTGTTTACTTTTCATTTTTTATATTTTTCACTCTGGGATGTGGTGATGTCTATTTGGTGCATGCAGTGTGTCAGAGGGCAGTAGAGAGCCGAAGTGTTCACTTGGTGTTCAGAGAGAGAGAGTAGAGCAAGAAGCTCTAGGGTGATTAACCTTGGGTGAGCACCTGAGTGGCCTTTGTCTGTCTGCCCTGGATGTGGGTTGAGTCAGTGGAGCACAGAGACGCTACTGGTATGTATCTCACTTCATTCTCCCACTTGTGTTCTAGTAAAGCATGAAATGAGACTGGTGATACTGATCTGAATTTTTTATTTAATTTTCTAAGACTAAGTCTAAGATAGAGAACTAAACATGATTGCATGTGTGACTATAGTTCACGGTGGAACTAATTTCTGTTTGTTTGTTTTCTCTTTGAGGTTATCAACCTGCTTATGATTCAACAAAAAGTGACAAAAGTCAAACAAAAGAAATGACTAAGTTGATCTGAGTTGTTTCCTGCGTCCTCTGTGCCAAGCCTGGTCGAGTTCAGGCAGACAAACCCCAGAATAACTCGACACCAACTGCGCCGGGGACTGTAGAGGAGCCTTTGGGGTTTTTCGTGGATTTTCCATCCAGCCTTTGGTTGTGTTTTCCTCCTCCACCTGTGTTCCAAGGGGCAGCCTGAAGGAGCTTATTCTAACCAGGACCAGTGGTGAGTCATCGCAAGATCAGGCCTGCAACGGGGGTTAGTTTTATATTGTGCCTAATTATTTAATGTTATTACCTTTGGTGGGCCCACCCATTTAAAAGATACGTTACTGTGTTTATTTGTAGGAAAGTTTAATGCCTTTATGTGTTTGGACTTTTCAGCGGAATTTAATGTCGGGTTTACCAGATGAAAGACTGAGTGAATAGTACCAAGAGTAGAAACCTGTTTTATTTCTAATTGACATCCAGCCGTAAACTATGAAGAGAATATTTTTGGGTTGAGTTTTTTTTTTTTTTGGTTTATTCTGGGTTTTTTGTGTGTTTTTTCACAGATGTTGTCGTTTTGAAATTTGTTCAATAAATGTGTTAACTTTACAGAGGTCTCATTAATTGTGTGTCAGATATAGTTGAGTCCAGAGAGGACAACTGTTAAGGAAAATTGATGAGGTTTAATGCTGTAGTAAAAGGGTTGTCAATAAAATAAGGCTTTGGTCATAAGGACTTTAAATTCTTTTTGGGTCCACAATAAATTAGAAGGAACCCAGAGTGCTAGATCTGGTTTGGAATATCAGTGAAGCGCTACATATAGTAACGAGAACTGGCCCAAGAAGTGAACCCTGTGGTACTCCACAAGTGACCTTAGAGTTTGAAGAAGATTTATTATTAACACTAACAAACTGGAATCTTAGATTAGATTCAACTTTATTGTCATTACACAGGTACAGGTACAAGGCAACGAAATGCAGTTTAGGTCTAACCAGAAGTGCAATAGCAGCAAGTGCAGGATAAACAATGGTTCCATATGTACTGGACATGGGTTATTACTGAATAAATTTAGAGATGGATACTATTATAAACAGAATTTTACTGATAGATTTGTCCTATGAGTATAATATATAGATAACTAGTATTGTGAACTAAATTTACAGCTGGATATGTACCGAATATAGTATACAGGTGGGTATTACTATAAAAAGAGTTTTACAGATATGTACAGATATGGATATATAGATAACTAGTATTGTGAACTAAATTAAATTTACAGCTGGACATGTACCGAATATAATATACAGGTGGATATTACTATGAATAGAGTTTTACAGAAATGTACAATAGCATAATATACAAATGATTATTCTAACAGAGTTTACATGTACTATGAATATATGTACAGGTGGCTATTACTATAGGCAGAATTGTGAGCATGATATAAAGGTAGCTATTACTATAAAATGAATAGAGTTTGGACAGAAGCTATTTAAATTAAAGTGCAGTGGAAGGTAATTGCATATTACAGTTAAAGTACGGTATTGCAAATGTATATGTAAACAATTGGTGCTGTGAATAAACAGTCAGCAGTGCAAATCAATATTCAGTCATAGTTAGTAGTGCAGGATGCATGTGAACAGTTGTTACAATAGTAACACTCAGGAGTGCAGGTGAACATTACAGTCTTGTAAATAACAGAATAACAAAATGGAGGTAGGTGTGAGGAGCAGTGTTGGGGAGTAACGGATTACATGTAACGACGTTACGTAATTTAATTACAAAAAAGAGTAACTGTAATTCGTTACAGTTACAATGAGAAAATATGTAATTCAGTTACAGTTACTTCCCGAAAATATTAAGAATTACAAATTTAGTTACATTTTTTTAAAAATATAAAGAAAAACCTTTGCGAAATATGTAATGATATTTTTATTGCTTCGCGCCCTGTATCGCCGTTTCCCTCTACGGCTCCTTGTCTCTATCACTCTGATGATCCATCCTGTGCTGGTGGAGCCTTCTGAAAGAACAGCAAGCGAGCGGATGTTTCACGGTTTTATTTCAGCTCAAGCAGCGCATCAAAAATGACAGCCTTCAAGCAATGGAAATTTAAGTCTAGAAAAGAAAAAAAAGGCGCCCCATCGGGTAAAGCAATCCAAAGTTTGGCTTCATTTTAAGGAAGAGAAAGATGCAACAAGGCGCTTTGCAATCATGCAGTCTCTTGTTATTCACACACAACAATAAACCGTGAGAGCCGACGTGTGTTGTGAAACTACAAAACTTTGTCTTAAGAGGAAAATGAAACGCGCGTCTACACAGCTCAGCGCACAGACATGAATACGTAGACGCCGCGTTCTCGGTTGAGAGGCGTGCCAACAGAGCGGCCATCTTAGGTCAGACCAAGCTGCAGTCAGACAGAATACAAGTCAGTTCAGGTAAGTGGTGCTTTATGTTTTCAGACACTCTGAATCCGGTGAATTCTCAACCGATTTCCAGATAAATTAGCTGACTGAAGACGTCACCCCTTTAGGGGCTACATGGGACCAATTGATTGAATTAAAGGATTGATAGTCTAACTTAATACATAATTTCGATTTTGTATTGACAGTCAGCAAACTTCCAGAGCTACGTCCCAGGATGCCCGACTTTTGCTCGGCTTATGGGTGCGGAAATAAAAGGGCATTACAAACCAGATCCTGGGGAATTACCTTCCACAAGTAAGATTTTATGATGGTTAATCCTCATACTTTACAGTTACAGTTTTTTCCGGCATAAACACATTATGTGCTAATGAGTAGCAGGGATGGAAGCGGAGAAAAGTACATTAAACATCCTGATTTCTAAAAGATCTGACTGAGGATATATATATATATATATATATATATATATATATATATATATATATATATATATATATATTGTCAGGGTTCTCTGTGTTGTTCTGCTCTATTCTACTCCTCAGGTGTGCCTAGTTGGCTGAGGGGGCGTGGCCCACACCTGCAGCTCGTTGCAGGCGGCTTCCTCTGGCTTCTTAAGCAGAGCGCTGACAGATGGAAGACGCCAGAGCCTTAACCAGTCGTGTTTTTGGTGCTTGGATGCACTCACCCGTCTTGACCGAAGAGATAGAGCTACAGAATCCTCCTGCTCAGATTTTGCTCTGGCGCTCCCCTCATACTCCCTGGATGTTACCCAGCGGGGCCTGAGATTCCCCCTCCCGGATTCTGCTGGCTCTTCTCGCACTCTGGTCAATCCATCTGTCACCCACTGCCGAGGAGGCTCGCTCTGGATCCCACACCAGTAACATCTGCCGCCCTCTGCCACTAGCCGCCGAACACCAACAGAGTAGGATCACAGAGTTCCCTCGGCGCTACTTCTCCCCGGTTAGGTCCGCCCAGCTTTATGGTAAGCAGCGCAGCTTCTAGTAGTTCTCCTGGTTCACCTTTCAGAGTCACTTACTCTCCTTCTCTTTGCAGTCTCTCCAGCCGTGACATTCTGACCCTGTCGAAGTTGCCTGTAGTCCCGTCCGTTATACCTGCCTGTTTCCTAAATAAACATCTTAAAACTGTGCCTTGCTTCCCGATCGTATCTGCATGTGGACTCGTCATCTGAAAACCATGACATGTATGGCACTCGTCATCTGAAAACCATGACATGTATGTATGTATGTATGTATGTATGTATGTATGATTAATATGTAACTGAAAATATATAACTGAGTATATATATCATCCTGTTAGACTTCATTTTAAATTGTTTTTGTTCTGAATAAATATGTGTAATCTGTCTGAAAGGTCACCAGCATTGTGAACATATGATTTAAATTAAATCTGAGCTGCCTTCTATTCATTTTGACAGCAGATGTCTGATCTGTGGTCTGACCCAAGATGGCCGCCCTGTAGGCACGTCAGTCTAGCGGCCGGCAGCATACAATGGGGCGTCTACGTATATGATGTCTATGGCTAAGCGTTCACAGTGTTGCGTTCGTGAGCGTCGGAAAGCTATGGTGCATTCAGGAGCATGGGACATTTCAGTTTTACAACGAAAAAGACAGAAAACGGAACAGAACTTAACTCATACAATAATGTATTTATCCAGAAACAGTGTGGGCTTTCTTACAATACTGAATGCTCTATAATTGTATTTCTGTTATTTTTGATTATGCACATCTGCTAGCTTTTTATTCTAAAAAAATCTATAATATTACAGCGGCAAATTATCAAAGTTTTTCAAAGCTCCAAATGGGGCTTCAGATCATACAGCAACAATTGTGCTGTCATTGTTTTACAGGGCAGAATTTGCATTTGCTGACTCTTGTCCTTTTAACTACTGATGGATATACAGGAATAGAGTCATACAAGTGTCAATTCCTCTGAGATAGCAGGGGATGCAATTTTTGGCAAGGAGTTGCCGAAAAATCCCTCCTCCTTGTTTTAAACTTAAAAACCGTCACACACACATGAAACTTTTTCATTAAACGGATGCCTTCTCCATTAGATTTATAAGTAACTGTCACAACAAACTTACATTTTCTTGTATTCTAAACAACTCACCTAGTGTATTTAAGTTTGTTCGTATATTCATTTTTCATTTAAACAAAGATAAATGTTACTGCAGTTGCACATTTACTGTGGATAGAGGGGAAGGAAAGACTGGTCTTTGGGAAGAGTTCAATAAGGTGACCGCTGTAGGAAAGAAGTGGTTTCTGAACCTGCTTGTGTTAGTCTGCAAACTGCGTAAATGGTAGAGCCTGGGGGAGGAGCAGAAAAGAGTATGGCCCGATGAGACGAGTCTGAGAAAATCTTACATGCCTGGTGCTGGCATCTCTTCTTGTGGACATCCTGTGATTGCCTGTCTGCAGTTCCCTTTCAGCTTAGTGCTTTTTTAAGGTTCACATTCAGTTCTCAAAAATTCAATGTTGAACATGGGTCAATACTCATTAAAACCTTAAAGTAATCAAAAAGTAATCAAAAGTAATTAGTTACATTACTTTTTAAAAGTAATGGAAAAAGTTACACTACAATTACATTTTAAACAAAGTAACTTGTAACTGTAACGGATTACATTTTTAAAGTAACTTACCCAACACTGGTGAGGAGGGAGAGGAGAGTCTATCAGTGAGGGAATCTGTCCGATAGATAAGATTTAAACCAGCCTAATGCTTTCCCCTTAATCCCTACAGTATGCTCAAGTCTTTGTAGGAGAATATTGTTATCAACTGTATCAAATGCAGCCCTGATATCTAACAGGACAAGTATAGACACAAGTCCATTATCTGAGGCCATGAGAATATTATTAGTGACCTTCACCAGAGCTGTTTCAGTTCTACGATGAGCTCTGAAGCCTGACTGAAACTCCTCAAGTAGGTCATTACTTTGTAAATGTTCACAAAGTTGATTAGCAACTACTTTCTCAAGAATTTTAGATAGGAAAAAAAGGTTAGATATAGGTCTGCCATTTATTAAGTCAACTTGATCAAGAGATGGTTTCTTAAGTAAAGATTTAATAACAGCTACTTTAAAAGCCTGTGGTACAAATCCATTTGCTAAGGATAGATTAATCATGTCTAAAATAGTGCCACTGATCAAAGGGAATATGTCCTTAAACAACTTGGTTGGGATTGGGTCTAACATACAAGTAAAAGGTTTAGATGAAGCTAAAATTTTAGATAGCTCAGAAAGCTCTACTGCTTCTAAACAGTTCAGACACTGCACAGGTTCTAAAGATTCCTCCAACGCTGCCTCACTTACTGAGGACGAGGTAATCATGTTTGGGAGGATGCCAATTTTATTTTTAATGGAATCAATTTTATTAATGAAGAATCCCATAAAGTCATTACTGCTAAGAGCTAAGGGAATGGATGGATCAATGTCCATCCATTTGACTCTGAACCATCTGACTCTGACTCTCCTCAGAACCATCTGGAGAAGTTCTGGTTTATTTAGAAAATGAAGCTAAAACTGAGTGTGAAACCTTTTCAGGTCTAAACTGGAATCATGTAACAGGTCTGTAGAAACATCCAGAGTGAGGTCAGATGTAGTGAATGAAGGAGGGAACAGTTCCTCTGAAGTTCTGATGTGTTGGTTCTGAACACAGCGGCCCGCTCACATGTTGGAGCCGGCTCCTGTTAGAGAGCCTTCAGTTAAAGCAGCGCTTCTGAAACCTTTCAGGTCCAGAACTCCTTTAGATGAGGATGTTCTGCTGGTTCCTCTGCTGAGAGTCACATTTAGTCTGTGAGGCAGAAAATGTTCCTTTTAGCTGAAGTTTAGAGAGAGAGCTGATCTGTTTCAATGTTTCTGTCCTAGATGAAGCTGCTACTGCCATTAGCTCTCCACCATTTCTGTAACATAGAAAGTACTCCTGGTGATGGTTTTCTTTACAAAGTGTGTTTGAATGCACCTTGAATCTATCGTAACTCTAACGCTAAATGAGTTGCGACAGAATGTATCTGATGCAGATTTGCATTTTTTATGCAGATGTTTTTTATTGCACTGGATCCACTCATGCCATTAAACCTTTGCAGAAAGCCTTTGTCACTATCCTTGTTCTTAATACAGATAAATCTAAATTGATGTATTTTTCCAGATACAGGGAGCTTCAAAAGATCCCGTGTCAGTGTAAAGGAAATAGAGCTGGTTCATACACATAACAATCTGGGCATCTTGATTGATGACTCCCTAAGTTTTAAAACCCATTCAGAAAATCTTGTAAAAATTTCTAAATTAAAGTTAGGGTTCTATTTCTAAAGAAGTTGTGTTTTTCATATGCTGCTGAAAAGCAGCTTGTCACTGCAACTTATATGTCTGTGTTGGACGATAGAGATCTTCTGTACATGATTGCTTTGCCACAATGTCTTAGGATGCTTGACTTTGTCTATCTCTCCTCTCTGAGGTTCATCACAAACTGCTAAATATCAACACACCATTGCATGGACCGCGGAACGCATTTCAAATTGGTCGGGCCCATCAGTCCGGCGCGCATGTGCGAAAAACCCGGATGAAAGTGAACTACCCATTTATTAAATTTTTTTTCTGACGTTCCAGCACACACGCCCCGTATTTATTTCCACTTACAATCATTATATTACAGCTAACACAATATTTACAGAATAAAAATACTTTAAAAAGAAAAGTCAAACTCACCCCTGCTCTAAATATTCCCGAAAAAGTGTCCCCCTCTGTCATTATGCTGGATGAAGTCCTATCCTCAAAGCATCCACTATGGTCAAAAGATCTCTGTGTGTGTGGGCGCACATCAAGCTATTTAGTCTTTTCTGGGTCATTGTTGATCTCAGATAAGTCTTGATACGACGGAGGGACGAGAAACACCTCTCAGCACTTGCAGTGGACACAGCCTTAAAGCTAGCTAAGCTAACGAAGCAAACGAGGTAGCGGTCATTTTGTTTACATCACATGACACAATCAGCCAATAGGGTAGTTCACGCGTGACGTCAGCGCTACGTCCGGTCCAGGTCCGGCGTGTAGGCACAAACAGTACTGTTCTCGTCTACTACATTACAAAACGGGTGATTTAGAGCGTACTTTTAGTTAGTTTATTTTTGGAATCTAAGCAATGCCTACCACTTGTTGTGCTCCCGGTTGCACACAGAGGCATTCCAAATCGTTGGATGTACATTTCTGTCGTTTACCGAAGGAGGAAGGACGAAGAAAGAAATGGATATTTTCAATGAAAAGAGCGCAGGCAGACACTCCCAATGGACTGGGGGAGCCAACATACTACGACAGAATTTGCAGTCTACACTTCATCTCCGGTAAATACAACTTAATTCTGCTCTAGTCATTGTGCTACTTAAATAGCGGCGGAGGGGAGGTGGCGATCGCTACACGGGCCGGAGAAGCGGCTGCTACAGCAGCAGCAGCCGCTTCTGCGGCTGTCTGGAGCAGTTTCTCTGTTTGCGTCCGCCATTGTGTTCGCCTTTTGCCTACCAGTCGCGCATGCGCGAAAAACCCGGATGAAAACAATAGCAGTGAACTACCCTATACATTTTTAGATGGGATGATTTATCGCTTTCTCATTGGAGAATGATGCTGCTGCCATAGACTATTGTGCATTTGAAAAAATAGCTATTGAATAATTTAATATTTTTTATATATATTATTTTACATGTTTGATAATCAAAAGTAGGTAGGGCCGCGGCCCTACCGGCCCTACCGGTTCCGCGGTCCTTGCACCATTGTGATTTATATCCACGAGTGGAATGGCCAGGTTTACCAGCTCCAAGGAATTCCCACTGGTTAGCTTTTATTTACCAGGTATTACCTGGACTTCTGCCGGCCTGTATCTGTACTGCAATGGCACTGAGAAATATTGACTCGTATAACTTTTTTCACTCACACAATTTGTTGCTTCTTTCTGCCCCTTTAGCTCAGACTGAAATGGTTAAAAAGGCTTTAATTCACTCAGCGTCCTTCTCCTTGAATTTGCTTCAGAAAATATTGAAATTACTTCCAAACTGAAACTTTTATAGGATGATTCAATAACATACCTGTTTTTCATAGTTTGTTGTTGTATGTGTCCTTTTAACCGTGGAACTTTTTGTGTGTCTATTTG
The DNA here is from genome assembly GCF_011125445.2 of Fundulus heteroclitus. Taxonomy (NCBI): domain Eukaryota; kingdom Metazoa; phylum Chordata; class Actinopteri; order Cyprinodontiformes; family Fundulidae; genus Fundulus; species Fundulus heteroclitus. The sequence continues at coordinate 19,649 of NW_023396711.1, read as the reverse complement.
TTGCTGCCTCTTAGCCAGGTTTTTAGTCTCAATGTGACAATAAATTAAATAAAGGTTAAATTATGCCCCACCACATCACAAAATACAATTATTTCATATTTAACCTGTATGATGGTTTGCAGGCAAAATTCAACATCTTTTCTTACCCATTTCATCATCTTCATTTGTTTCAAACCGTGAGCTCATTTTATTGAAAAATCTGATATTTTTTTAGCAGCGGCTGTTATCAGGGCTTCATCTTTTTAACTCTAGCCTTCTCCACGCCGCCCTTGTTCTTTCCACTCCACACACCAAGAGCGATGACGTGTTACGTCAGCATGCGTAAAAATAATGCCAGCAGAGGTGGATAACCACAGACATGTATACGTAGACGCCGCGTCGTTGGGTGAGAGGCGTGCCGACAGAGAGGCCCTCTTAGGTCAGACCAAGCTGCGGTCAGAGAGAATACACGTCAATTCAGGAAAGTGGTACTTTGTTTTCCGACACTCTGAATCCGGTGAATTCTCAACCAATTTACAGATAAATCAACTGACTAAAAACGTCACCCCTTTAGGGGCTACATGAGACCAATTGACTGAATTAAATGATTGTCTAACTTAATACATGATTTCGATTTTGTATTGACAGCAAACTTCCAGAGCTACGTCCCAGGATGCCCGACTTCTGCTCTGCTTATGGGTGTGCACATAAAAGGACACTACAAACCAGATCCTGGGGAATTACCTTCCATAAGTAAGATTGCCTGATAGATAATCCTCATGCTTTACAGTTACAGTTTTTCTGGCATAAACACAATATGTGTAACAGTGATGTGCGGTAGGGTTCATAGCTGGTGAGGCACTGACATCATCAGAGTCAGATTCACAAATATATACACTCTAGAGAGTAGACTCATTGCAAAGTGCTGAAGGAGACTGATTGAGCCAAAAAAAATCACCAAGAGACATGGAAAAAATATTGGTTCTTTAATGAAAAAAAATAATACTAAATTATTCGTCATTTGATTGTTAACAGTTTATGAGTTATGATGGATTTCTGCATTTGTAACAAATTCAAAAACTATAACACACATTACGCACATTTCATTACAAAAACAGAACATGAGTAATTATCGCTGTCTTACCTCTACTTAGAAATGAAGTCCATGCAGCGCTCTTTCTGAACAAAAATATCGGTCATTTCCCGGTAAAAGTTCTCTTTATCTTCTTCAGTTTCAAAACTCTCTCAGTCTCAGTGGAGATCACTGCCAGGGACGAAAGCCTTCATTGATCAGTCCTGTTCCGGCTGTATGTTTACAGTCTTTTTAGTGCTTTACTTGTTTAGCATATACATCCATAACTTGCTGTCACTCTACAGTTTTGGGATCACGAGCGGTGCCCCTTGAGCGCCCCCTGCCTAGAGGCCAAGGAACTGCCAGCCTCACCTACAACCAGTGCTTTGCCGGTTATGATCGCCCAGCAGCACGAAAACATGTTACCTGCACACAGTTTGATGTCCAAATCACAATTCGTAATCCACATACATTAAATTGTGGAAAATCAGTTCATAACTGGTTGAACAATTGAATTTATGATTTAGAGACAGGAAGATGCATCACAGAATGGAAGTCAGCGCAGTTAACATGGGATTGCGCAATCCCAGGGGAGGCCAAGCGTGCTGCGGCCTCACCGGCTTCGCTATCAAGCGCCACCAAGGATTTACATGGAAAATAGCGAAAAGTCTGCGATTTTAAAGAGAATATGATAAAAAAATGAGGAAATTAGATAAAAAACATACTTTTTATTACAAATGACTGAGTGAATCACAATTTATATTATGTTATCATCAATATATATTTTCTTTCTTTCCATTGTGACAAGTGAGGTCTGGCCTCACTTGCTCCCCTGACTGCACATCACTGTGTGCTAATGGGTAGCAGGGATGGAAGCAGAGAAAAGTACATTAAACACCTGATTTGACTAACATGTGACTGAGAATATAAACAAAACAAGCAAAATGGTCCTAAATTACTGGACAGAGATGATTTATGGTGAAAAATATAGAGTATTTTTCTTTTTGCTATGATTTTGTAATCTCTTTGATTCTAAGATGCATTATTTATTTTTTGTTTTTTTCCCCACATCGCGGTTTGTATTATATCATTTTTAAATGCTGTTATTGGCACCTCTGCTCTCACTTGTCTGTATATAGTTTTGTTCCTATGTAGATCAGTGCTGTTGTCATCACATTCTCTTAAAAACTGGCAGATGGTCACTGATGAGTATCTGTTTTTTGTACAGTTTAAAGTGTCATTTGTAAATGTATTTACACTTGAAGTAGGAAGCAATCCTGTTGGATCTTATTTATGATAAAAGGAATTGCAATGAATAGTCTCTGAAAATATATATTTGTCAAATATATATTTCTCATCCAATTTAACTTCAGTTTAAATAGTTTTGGTTCTGAATAAATTTGTGTAATCTAACTGAAAGATCACGAGCCTTATGAACATATCATTAAAATGAGATCTGAGCTGCCTCCAATTCATTCTGACAGCTGCTGTCTCATAGACATCATATATACGTAGACGCCTCGTTGGGCGCGGGTTCGTACGTCAACGTCACCCCCATATTGTATGTGGCAGAAAGAAGTTAAGTTCTGTTGTAGTGAACATCGATCATAGAAGATGCCTCATTCCTGTGCTGCATGGAAATATACCAAAAGCTGTGCAAGACTATTCTTTTTCAAGGTTATTGGCTTGCATACAGAACAGACTATTGTTTTTGACATAGATGTGCATATATTTTTTTGAAGTATTATAAATAAGTATATTAGTGCTTGTAAGTATATATAGAACTATATAACTACACACACATATACATACATATTACACACACACACACATACATACATATATACATATATATATATATATATATATATATATATATATATATATATATATATATATATATATATATATATATATATATATATATATGAGAGAGAGAGAGAGAGAGAGAGAGAGAGAGAGAGAGAGAGAGTTATACATACGTACTGTTGTGGCCCAGCTTTGACATCTCCAAAAATCCACAAGGGCCACAGACACACCTTGGACGAGTAATTTACGCAGGCAAAAATAAATTTTTGCGCTGGTAAAAAACCATACGCCCACCCAGATGCATGCTGGTCCCACCACTGACAGCCTATTTTAAACTTAACACCCAAATTGCTCATAACTAACCAGAAGCAAAGAAAACTAAATAACCAACACATAATCTCAAAACAAATATCAAATAATAAAGTAAAATAAACAACCTTAACTAGATTATACACAAAAAATACAAATTTAATTAATAACAAAAAATAATTGGCTCCTAAACTCTGGCCCCTAATTGTGCTTACACTTAATCACAATTACTGTTATTGTTATAAGGAGCCATACTTTCAAAGAAACAAACTACTACACGACTGCAAAATACAAACAAAAACTACTACTGTGATCCCTTTATTTCCCTCTTATTCTCCAATAGTGTTTACCAAGAAAATCTGTAAAAGACAAAAAGAAAGAATGTGGAAAAGAAAGGAGTCATATAAGCTAGACCGTTGCCTCCAGCAGCAAGCAGAGCTTCGTCACTGGCCTCTCCAAGATGCTGGTCTTCGTCTGAAGGCGAACAGATCACACAAGGCCTTTTGCATCTTTGTTTACACTCAAAACCTTTCCCATCATCCATGATCCTTTTGGGGCTGTAGCATCTGCGACCAGAACAATGTCCCCAGGAACAAGACATCTTTTAGGTCCAGTCCACTTCTGTCTCTCCTGCATCACTGGTAGGTACTCGGAAATCCATCGTTTCCAAAAGAGCTCCGCCATGTATTGTATCTGTTTCCATCGCTTTCTGGCATATAGAAAAAAGCCTGGTGGAAAGATGGGTTTGTTCTTAAGCGTCAGAATGTGATTGGGTGTGAGAGCTTCAAGATCATTTGATTCATCTGAGACCTTGGTGATGGGTCTGTCATTTAAAATGGCTTCAGCCTCACAAAAGATAGTTTGAAGTCCTTCATCATCCAGAATCTGTTGTTTAAGAATAGAGGTAAGCACACTTTTCACTGAACGGATCAGGCACTCCCAAACACCACCATGATGAGAAGCTGCAGGTGTGTTAAACTTCCAGTTTATGCCATCCTGAATCAAACCTCTTTGGATCTTGGAATGATTCAAAGCAGCCAAGCTCTCTCTCAGCTCTCGAGTCGCACCAACAAAATTTGTGCCATCGTCAGACCTGATTGATGAAACTGGTCCTCTTCTGCAAACAAATCTTCTGACTGCATTTATACAGGAATCTTAATTCAGGGAGTAGGCGACTTCCAAATGAACAGCACAACTAGTCATGCAAGTGAAAAGCACTCCATATCTTTTCAGGTGACTTCGTCCTCTTTTTACATGTATGGGCCCAAAATAATCCATTCCCACATCAGTGAAGGGAGCTGGATCTGGCAACACTCTTTCTTTTGGTTAATCGGCCATCATTTGCTCGACAAACTTTCCTCTCTGGCGTTTACAGACACACTGAGATATAACTTTCCTGGCAGCAGAATTTGCATTTATGATCCAGTACTTTTGTCTTAACCTGGACAGCATATGATTCCTTCCAGTGTGGCCCAGCTGCTGATGGATGTGGTGCAGAATCAGTGCAGAAATATGCATGTCTTTGGTTAAGATACACCCCTATTATTCTTAATTATTTTTATTTCTAAATATTTGGGTGCTTGCAACAGCTATTTCAGTTTCATATAACTAATAACTGATGGACACAGTAATATTTCAGTATTTAATTGAGGTTTATTGGACTAACAGAAAATGTGAAATATGCATTAAAACAAAATTTGACAGGTGCAAAAATATGGGCACCTTAGCAAAAAAATAGACATTAATATTTAGTAGATCCTCCTTTTGCAAAAACAACAGCCTCTAGTCGCTTCCTGTAGCTTTTAATGAGTTCCTGGATCCTGGATGAAGGGATTTTTGACCATTCTTCTTTGCAAAAAAATTCCAGTTCAGTTAGGTTTGATGGTCGCCGAGCATGGACAGCCTGCTTCAAATCATCCCACAGATGTTCAATGATATTCAGGTCTGGGGATTGGGAAGGCCATTCCAGAACATTGTAATTGTTCCTCTGCATGAATGCCTGAGTAGATTTGGAGCGGTGTTTTGGATCATTGTCTTGCTGAAATATCCATCCCCGGCGTAACTTCAACTTCGTAACTGATTCTTGAACATTATTCTCAAGAATCTGCTGATATTGAGTGGAATCCATGCGACCCTCAACTTTTACAAGATTCCCAGTGCCAGCATTGGCAACACAGCCCCAAAGCATGATGGAACCTCCACCAAATTTTACAGTGGGTAGCAAGTGTTTTTCTTGGAAAGCTGTGTTTTTTTGCCGCCACGCATAACGCTTTTTTTTATGATTAAACAACTCAATCTTTGTTTCATCAGTCCACAGGACCTTATTCCAAAATGAAGCTGGCTTGTCCAAATGTGCTTTTGCATACCTCAAGCGACTCTGTTTGTGGCGTGCTTGCAGAAAAGGCTTCTGTCGCATCACTCTCCCATACAGCTTCTCCTGGTGCAAAGTGCGCTGAATTGTTGAACGATGCACAGTGACACCATCTGCAGCCAGATGATGCTGGAGGTCTTTTGGAGGTGGTCTGTGGGTTGTCCTTGACCGTTCTCACCATTCTTCTTCTCTGCCTCTATGATATTTTTCTTGGCCTCCCACTTCTGGGCTTAACAAGAACTGTCCCTGTGGTCTTCCATTTCCTTACTATGTTCCTCACAGTGGAAACAGACAGTTTAAATCTCTGAGACAACTTTTTGTATCCTTCCCCTGAATGACTATGTTGAACAATCTTTGTTTTCAGATCATTTGAGAGTTGTTTTGAGGTGCCCATGATGAATCTTCAGAGGAGATTCAAACAGGAGAACAACTTGCAACTGGCCACCTTAAATACATTTTCTCATGATTGGATACACCTGGCTATGAAGTTCTAATCTTAATGAAGTTACAAAACCAATTTTGTGTTTCAGTAAGTCAATGAAAATCAGATAAGGGTATTCAGATTAATAAAATGATTAGGGTACCCAAATTTTTGCACCTGTCAGTTTTTGTTTTACATGTTTCACATTTTCTGTTAGTCCAATAAACCTCAATTAAATACTGAAATATTACTGTGTCCATCAGTTAATAGATATATCAAATTGAAATAGCTGTTGCAAACACCCGAATATTTAGAAATAAAAATAATTAAGATTAATAGGGGTGCCCAAACTTTTTCATATGACTGTAGCTGGATGTTTGGCCTCCGTCGGCATTGCTGCTTTATTTAGCCGACCACCCACTCTCACAATTCCACCATCCATTACTGGGTCAAGCTTGTAGAGTGGACTTTCCTTAGAAACTGTTTTAGAGCCATCACTCATTAAAGCAATTTCCTTTCTGAATCTTTGTTGTTGCTCGTACTGAATAATTGCCTTTTCTGCTTTGTCGCAGTCCTCTGGAGTCAAAATTTGTCCTTTGAGTGTAACTTTAAATTTCTGCATCTCCTTCTTCACCTCTTGCTTTTGATTGTCCAAACTGTGTTGACTTAGGTTTGCAGTGGCACAAAGTTCCTTCCTTCTCTGTCTCAATAACATAAGAGTTTCCTTGGCGTTGAGAAACCATGCAATAGATGTCTTCAGCTTAATCCAGGATGAGAAAAAATGTATCAGATAGTTTGTGGCATTTTCTGGATCTTTTGTAACAACATTCACTGTCAGATCTCTTTTGATCTCTGGGTCTTCTGCAGAAATCAAATGAATATCGGCATCAAGTGTAGGCCACTCCTCCTTTGACCTACAGAGAGAATCTGGTTCATTAATCCATCTCTTGTCTTTCAGAAACTCTTCACCTCTCAATCCTCTGGATGCTTCATCTGCAGGATTCTCTTTAGAGCCAACAAATCTCCATTGGTCTGTATCTGTTGCTTCTCTGATGACAGAAATTCTGTTTGCCACAAAAGTATGGAAGCGTCTGGTTTTGTTGCTGATATACTTAAGTACTGTTGTACTGTCTGTCTGTCTGTCCAAAAAACAGATTTCTGCAGTGTAAACTGCAACTCCCTTTTCAGCATTTTGTCCAATCTAACAGCAAGAACTGCTGCTGCAAGTTCCAGCCAAAGAATTGTTGTCTGTTTGAGTGGGGCGACTCTGGCTTTTCCCAAAAGAAAAGCTACATCAGGGTGTCTACAAGTATAAACAAGTTAAATTTAATACTTTTTAAGACCTTTTAATACCACTTCTAAATGAAATTTAAGACCAAACGTACGATGGAAATACAAATCAAAATGACGGTTGAGTTTAAGAACATAGACTAAATGTGTGTAATACGAAAAGACAAACATGTCATTGCAGTCCTAAATTATATTTATTACAATATTTTCAGAACATTTAGGTCCCATGAACAAATGCTTATAAAATCAAGTAAATATATAAAATACTGTTCCTTCAGAACAAAAATAAATAAAACATAAATAAATTACAATTTCAGCTGCTTTCAAAGTGCAAAGACATTTACATAATACAACTTGTGTGACAACTATTGAATCAACCAAAATTAAAAGATAAAATAATAATAATATTAGACAACATGGCACTTGAGAAAGTATTTCTTTGTTTTAAACCATGTTAGTAACTGTTAATTTGTACGCTGATAGGCCGCATATGAAGGATGTTAAAGCCGCAAGCAGCGTCGATCGGCCCTCGCTCCGGCCTATTGGCCACCGCTGCGGTGCCAGTGTTATACATTTACATGTACATTTGCCAAAAAACGCACCCCCTGCTATTTTACTAAAATATACACTTGTAGCTGATTTAACATTTCCTTCATGTTTACAAATGTGTTCTAAGCTACCAGTATGAATTTCATGAGTCTGGGACAATTTTTAGATTGAAAACATAGGGCGTGCATTTTTCGGCAGCCGTTTGCCAAAAAACGCACCCCCTGCTATCTATGAGGGTTTGGCACTTGTATGACTTTATTCCTGTATATCCATCTGTAGTTAAAGGATAAGGGTCAGAAAATGCAAATTCTGCCCTTTAAAATAATGACAGGGCAATTGTTGCTGTATGATCTGCAGCCCCATTTGGAACTTTTAAACAGGCTTTTGAAGAACTTTGATAATTTGCTGTTGTAATATTATAGAATTTTCAGAATAAAAAGCTAGCAGATGTGCATAATCAAAAACAATATCATAAATACAAGTATAGAGCATTAAGTATTGTTAGAAAGGTCACGCTATTTTCTGGAAAAATACATTATTGTATGAGTTAAGTTCTTTTCCGTTTTATGTCTCTTTCTTTGTAAGTTTGAAATGTCCCATGCCCCTAAATGCACCATAGCTTTCTGACAGTCGCGAATGCATCACACTGGTCTATGAACGCTGTGCTGTTTACTGTAGAAGTACGTTTGATCTTCCGTTTTAGACAAAGCTTTGCAGTTTCAAAACTCACGTCGGTTCTCACGGTTTATTGTTGTATGTGAATGACCGCTGCGGTTGCCGTCACACATTTTCCCGGCCCGTCCACCGGGCGATTCACACGAACGCGTTTTGCTACGTGCGCTCTCACACCATTTGTCCTACCTTAGAGGCAAGGAGCGTTGCTCATAAGATGGTGACGTCACGTGCGTACCACGCCAGCAGTGCTCGGTCTGTGGCTGATGACGTGTCACGAGCACACGAGCCTGCTCAAGAACGCATATTGAGAAACGGCCATCGACAACGCAACGCATAGGCTACCGGAAAAAAATATTCGACCAAGCAGAACAGATTGCCCGCATTTTCACGGTAACGTGACACAAATATTTAAGACCCATGCAAAATTAATTTAAGACAATTTAATACTTTTCAAGGCCTTATTTTGAGGAAAATTGATTTACGACTTTTTAAGACTTTTTAAGGACCCGCGGCCACCCTGTACATGTACTGCGTTGTCCTTCCCAGGAGCCAAAATTCCCAGGGGGTCATATAAGGAGCCAACCACTGACAAAATGCCTCTCCTGGTTTGTGAATGGTCCTTTACTGACGTGTTGAACTTAAACTCATCAGTTTCAATGCACCACTGAAGTCCCAGCGCTCTTTCCACTGGAAGATGGTCTGTATAGAAATCCAGTTCTTTGATTTCCTTTGTCCTGATTTCCTCTGGAATGGATGTGAGTACTGTGCGGCTGTTGCTGATGAATTTTGAAAGTTTAAATCCTCCTTTGCTGCAAAGCGCACTTAGTTCCTTTATCATCTTTACTGCACCTTCGTCTGAAGCCACAGATTTTAAGCAGTCATCCACATAAAAGTTATTTTTCACTGTGCTGACCACCTCCAGAGAAAACTCCTGTGCATGGTCATCTGCCTTTTCCACAAAACATAATTTGCGCAGCTTGGTGACGATACAGCTCCGAACAAATGCACTTTCATTCTGTATTCCAGTACAGGCTGGGAGGGATCACCATGATGCCACCACAAGAAACGCAGGTGATTGATGTGCTTATGAGAAACATGAACTTGGTGAAAGATTTCAGCCATTATAGCAACAGGCTCTTGTCTAAAACAAATGAGGACCCCAATAAGTGAGTTGGTGAGATCAGGTCCCTGTAGAAGTTGACAGTTCAATGATGTTCCTTTATATGTTGCTCCACAATTGAATACAACTCTCAGCTTGCCTTTTCTGGAATGTAAAACACCATGGTGAGGGATGTACCACACTTTTCCATCACCTTGTTTTAACTCATCTACCGGCACAACTTCAGCATATCCTTGATCTATCGTGTTATTAAGAAATGCAGAATACTCCTCTTGGTAGCGACTGTCGTTTTCAAACCTTTTCTTCAGACTCTGGAGGCGCTGTTTTGCAATGGAGCGATTATTTGGCAAATTGGGGTTTTCCTGTGTGAAAGGTAAATCAATATGATAATGATTTTTAATCAGTTCAGCTGAATTGTTGACAATCTCCATGAACTTAACATCTTCATTAGACATTTCAAGCTGCTCCTCTGTGTTTTTTTCAGGAAAATCATGATTATACTGTTTGACCAGCATTTCCTTGAGATGTTTGACAGAAATTCTGTTGGCTATTACTGCATGATAGTGGATTTTACTCTTGCTGTGAATGCCTACATGAAGTGGACCGTTTATGACCCAGCCCACCCGGGTCCTGACAGCATAAGGTCCATCCTCCACACTGTTAATCGCTCCCACGGTTCTAGCACCTTTACAGCATCTGTTCGAATGAGTAAATCCACTTCAGCATCGATATCATGAAGCTTGACTCTTTTTAAATGAGGCCACTGACTGACTTCTTGCTGCTGGGGAACATTTATTGCAGACACAGGCATGTCCTTTTGCGTCAAAACATCAGGTAAGTCAATAAAATCATTGCCTTCCAGACTAGACACCTCCAAGTCAGATATAATCTGAGTACTGACAATTTTCTTTTGACCCATGGTTCTCAGGAAAATGCTTGTTCTTTTACCACTTAGATTTAATCTCCTTGCCAGACTTTTTGTGCAGAATGTACCTGAACTTCCAGGATCTAAAAAGGCATATGTCTGGACAATCTTGTTGGTCTTCTTGCTCTTAACTTGAACTGCAACAATGGAAAAAACAGAGTCATCTCCATGACCGGCACCAATATGACTACAAGTTTGGGTTGTTGCTGTTGCCTTACTGACATGAGGGTTCTTTTGGGTTTGCTGTACAGATGCAACTTTATCCTGTCGATCTATATGTAGGACCCCGGGATGTTTTTGATGACCCATGTTGCACTCCAGACGACTCTTACATGTTTTACTTGTATGACCCATCTTCAGATAACCGAAGCAAATTCCCTTTTCCTTGATGAAATTTATTTTGTCTCGATGTAATTTTGCTTTAAACTGCAAACAGTTATCCAGTATGTGATTACTTTGTGCACAAAACAAACAACCATGAATAAAAGAGGAATTGGTTTTATTTTCTGCAGGATGAGAATTAATTTCTTTTACTGCAGTAATATTACTAGCTAGGGACCGCGGAACGCATTTCAAATTGGTCGGGCCCATCAGCCAATACTCACAATACCACTACCCATCACATACGCACGCGCGCACCCACATACACATAAATATGGCAAGCGGAAAGGGCCAATTATGGCCCGTACAATAACGCGCAGTTCCAACCCGTATTTTACGCGAGCGCACGTTTTTTACGTCACCGCGCGTTTCCAGCCAGAACGCGCGGTGACGTAAAAAACGCGCGCTCGCGTAAAATACGTGCGATGGCGTTAATAACGTTTGGTGGCGTTTTTTGCATATTATATCATCAGGAGGTTGTCTTTTATGTGCTCAGCCACTAGATTTAAAGGTGTTTTACCCGATAAGAACACTGCAGCACCAGACACAACAAGGAGATCCCTGATCGTTGGGGAAAGGCAGAAAGAAGATGCTCCTTTCTTTCTAATCCTGTCTAAATCCTGCTTAGTTAAAAAAAAAAGTCTGTTACTACACAAAACTCACTCTGCTTGTTCTCCCTACTTATGCCCTTGGTGCAGAAGATAAATGAAATATTTAACAGAAATGTTATTATTAATTCTGAAAATATTATGTGAATATAAATACAAAGCATACAGAAAATGCAGCTTTATTAAGTGACCTGGTTTATTTTATTTAGCTTTTAATTTCTTTTCAACATTTAGTTCTACTACTTGGCTTGTGCTTTTGTAGTTTCATGTTTAAAATGACAAAAGAAATATGAGAAGTTAATGGTCGTCAAGTTGTAGTTACTCTTATATGACAGCAGATGGCAGTGAAAGCCCAAATTCATGAGATGAAATGTTTGAAGTCAATTTTTAAACGTCTGTCTACCACTTTTTTGTGATTTCAATCATCAGTGGCCAGTCTAAACATATTAAATTTCCAAGAATGCAAAGTGAGCATGAAGCTATACCATTTCCCAGGGAATAAACCGTATTATGTGATGCTATGCTTCATTTTTTTGTCTGTATGTACTTTTTTATTATCTTCGTGTCTTTCTTTAAATGCCCCAGTACTACTGTTTGTATTATAACCTAATTTTACAGACTGTAAGTTAGTCTAACAAAGCTCCGGAAGCCAGAATCCTGAATTAAATTGTCACACCAAATACTGTATGGTAGCAAATGAACACCGAATGGAGAATTAATTGCTGGCTAAATGAAATGCACCAGACACAGTGTGGCACATTGGGGCAGCCAAGGCAGTAGCGTTACATCCAGGGCTGTCGCTGGCTGGTATTACAGCGGCAAAACAGCTAGGTGGAGCAGCAGACCTTTCTTCTAAAGTTTCCCCAGGGGGTTCACGGTCAGCGTCGAGTGAAGTGACAGCAGCTGCAGTTCCCTTAACTTTTGGCATTGTGCCAAAAAAATCTGTTATTTTTTTGCGTTTCATTGTTAGTAAAACCTTAAAGCTAACTAAGCTAACGAAGCAAACGACGCAAACGAAGTAGCAGACTCCTAAGCAGCGCGCTAACTAAGCTAACGAAGCAAATGAAGTAGCGCGAACTCCTAAGCAGCGCAGAGGTGGCTTTTGTTTACATCACATGACGAAATCAGCCAATACATTTTTAGATGGGATGATTTATCGCTTTCTCATTGGAGAATGATGCTGCTGCATAAGGCCCGTTTACACTACATCTAAAAACCGAGCCATGCCGAGACCAGTCCGAGCTTGGTTCAGTTATCCAAGACAAGCCGACCCGTTTACACACAAAGCTTATCTCGGTTCCTTGGTTGCTCCTCGCCCCCTAGTGGCGATCTGCGGTACTACCGCTATCTGGGATTGAAGGCGGAAGCAGCAAAACACACACAGCTGCGCCCGTAACATTCAGGAAGTTATGCTTGATATTGTGATATTTCGGTGTTTGCAGAGAGTCAGGGGAAGAAGGCAACCATTGGTTAATTTACTTGAGAAAGTTGGCTTTTTGGGAAGTGGATGAGACAAACGAACGTCTAATAAGGATTTACAGACGCCGGAAACAACGACAGACAATGAGGTTCATTGCGCTGCTAAGCAGAATCATCACTGGAAACCGTGTGGCACGGTAAGGAAGCTAGTATTATTATGAATGTCTGAAATTTGTCTGGATGGAGTGTGAATCGGGACGTGCAGCCAGACACGCCGGAAAACCCGCTGACAGTCAGCTGACTGTAAGGGCATGACGCGGTCTGCTCATGCGCTCTTCGTTATCAGAAACCGGAATAAAATAGAACCAGGCCGAGACCTACCCAAGAGCTGGTCTGCAGTTAGCGCGGTCCGGTTAGGTTTAGCGCGGTCTGGTTCAGTCTGCTGACCGTTTACACACAAGAGTTATCTCGGTTACCGAGCTCGGACTGGTCTCGGCTCGGTTAAAAAAAGTGTAGTGTAAACGGGCCTATAGACTACTGTGCATTTGAAAAAAATAGCTATTGAATAATTTAATTTATATATATTATTTTACATGTTTGATCATCAAAAGTAGGTAGGGCCGCGGCCCTACCGGTTCCGCGGTCCTTGTTAGTAGTAACAGTACTTTCTCTTTTTCTTAACTTTGTGGAAGAAGAAACCTTGAGATTGGTCCCAGAGTGCATGTCTTGAATGTTGCCAAAAAGTGGATCAGAAGCAATTCTGACCAGTTTTTCAATGAAGCTGACCCGATCTGTGAGAACACTGCTCTTCACCCCCTTTGTTCTTGCAGCTCACATGCAACGGTTCTCCATTTCTCTCTTAATTTATAAGGAAGCTTCAGAATAATGGTCCTCATATTTTTTGGCAGATCCAACTCCTTTATGTGCACTATTTGCTCTTTTGAATTGGAACATCCTCTTAGAAATAAAGAAAATGACTGTAGTGCCTTCACATCTTCACTCTTATAGGAGACCAGGTAACAATTTGTTCCATATATGCAGAAGCGATTTTATGTTCATTTTCAAAATGTTTTGCCAACAGATCTTTAGCTCTACTATAACCCTGGTTGGGGGTAAGTGTTGACAACTGTGTACCTAATCTCTGGGCTGCCCCCTTGTGTATTGCTCAAGAAAGTGCAAACAGTCAATTTTATTCTCAGTTTTAGCTTCTATTCCATTTTCAAAAGCTCTTATGAAAGATCTGTATTGAAGGGGGTCGCCGTCAAACACAGGGATATTTCTTGCTGGAAGAACAGAAGATACGTTTTGCTGAACCAAAAGTGCAGTTATGTCATTTTGCCTCTGCATGATGTTGATAATATCATTCTGACAGCTCTCAGTTAATACAGGGGACTGAGATTGTGGCTGATTTTGAGCAACTGACTGTCTCACTTTAGTTGACGCATCCATTTTTGTCAATATATTATTCATTGACATTTTATATTGTATTTGTTTGGGCCTAACCACCTGTGGTTGAGGATTTGATGCATGTGCTTCTTCCTCCGCAGCCTTTTTTTCCTTAGAGACGAACATTTGGGCATCAGGATTCAGTAGGAGCGCCTTTCGTTCGTAACTCCTATCTAAATATGAATTCATTCCATCAGATCGTTTTGAGCCACACTGTGATGAATTCATTTCCAAGACCTGGAGCTTGGCACTTGATGCTTCCAAAGCTAGCTGCTCCTTTTGTTTTCTCAGCTCCTCCTCTTGAGCTTCGATTAAATGTTTTTACTTTAATGCAGCTACACGCTCCTCTAGCGCCGCTTTTTCTGCCTCCGCTTTAATCCGCGCAGAAAACGTAGAAGATGTCCGTGATTGCTGGGAGCGCACCACTGAATTAGATTGCACATTTATAATATTGGAAACACTGTCCTCAGGATTTATTTCCTCGGAATTGGCAACACTTTGATCATCTGAGATATTTGATTCGGTGTACTTATAACCCATGTCCATCAACCATGGCCGTGTCTTTTCAATAAACTCACTGAACTTTGTCACGTTATGCTGAAAATAGGTAGTTTGTCTTGTCATATCTTCTTCTGGCAAATTCAAGCTTAAGAAACACACGTGCATCTCTGTTGCATCTTTGTAGCACTTGTTAAACTTTGCAAACTCTGCAGCAACAGCATTGACGTTTTCGTTACCTTGCCTTTAAGTGCGGCGCATCCTGCGTGATTCTTTAACATCCAAAGATATTTTTATTCCTTTTAATCCACACGCAGATCTTTAACTTGATCCAGTACATCCAAAAAAAGTCCATTGATGATTGCGACCAATCCTCTTGATCCAGGGCTGGTTTTTAATTTATGTTGTGGCCCAGCTTTGACATCTCCAAAAATCCACAAGGGCCACAGATGCACCTTGGACGAGTAATTTACGCAGGCAAAAATAAATCCATTTTCCAGGTAAAGTCGTTTAGTTTGTGCATCCTTCCACATGATGCACTTTTTTTACATCGTCGCCATGCCTACACTGATTTTTGCACAAACATAAAAATAAGCACAGTTGTCCTCCAAAGCCTGCTGATACTCATGGTGAAAGAATTATTTTGATATCTCATATAGTTTCTAAGCTATAGCAATTTGTTCGGGACAATGTTTCGAGCATTTTTGCATTTTCGTCAATATTCCCCTTTATTTCATGATTTTCTGCGCCTACATTAAAATATTTCCTACAAAAACAGTTTGTCTTGTTCCCCTATCAGTTCCGAAATAAACGTCTCTAGCCCTTACGGTTGAGGAAAAATCCAGAGTTGTTCAAGGCAAAGTGATGCCATTTTATTCCAATTAGAGCTCTCTCTGACCATAGTGTGTGCCTGCAGTAGACGGACACCAGCAGGCGTGAGTGAGTTTCCATGACAACGGAACTCTGCTGGGCAGAGGTTACTCCAGGTCAGGGGCATGTTCTATTGACTTACCATGGCACCTTTTGACGCCCACTGCACGGGCTGTGATGAACGTAGGAATCTGAAATTCGCACAGTCACTTCCTCTTAACATTTTAAAATTTTCCAATGATTATCAGGCATGTGTCATTTTTCTGTCACTTTTTGGATTTCACATAGTTACTACTACTACTACTGATACAACTAATGATACTTCTGATACTACTACTACTGATACAACTACTGATTCTACTACTACTATTACTACTGCTGCTACTACTACTACCACTACTACTGATACTACTACTACTACTACTGCTACTACTACTGATACTACTGCTACTACTACTGATACTACTACTACTACTACTACTACCACTACTACTGCTACTACTACTGATACTACTGCTACTACTACTGATACTACTACTACTACTACTACCACTACTGATACTACTGCTACTACTACTACTACTACTGCTATTACTAGTACTACTACCACTACTACTACTGTTACTACTACTACTACTGATACTACTACTACTAATGATACTACTGCTGCTACTGCTACTACTACTACTGATGCTACTGCTGATACTACAACAACTACTACTGATACTACTATTATTACTACTACTAATACAACTACTACTACTACTACTAGTACTACTGATACTACTACTAATACTACTACTACTACTACTACAAATTCCTTCAAATCCTTCAAATTCCTTCAAATTCTTTAAAAACTGATACTACTACTACTACTACTACTGATACTACAACTACTACTACTACTACTACTACTACTGATACTACTACTACTACTACTAATACAACTACTACTACTACTAGTACTACTGATACTACTACTACTACTAGTACTACTGATACTACTACTACTACTACTACTACTACTAGTACTATTGATACTACTACTATTACTACTACTAATACAACTACTACTACTAGTACTACTGATACTACTACTACTACTACTACTACAAATTCCTTCAAATTCCTTCAAATTCTTTAAAAACTGATACTACTACTACTACTACTACAAATTCCTTTAAATTCTTCAAATTCCTTCAAATTCTTTAAAAACTGATACTACTACTACTACTGATACTACTACTACTACTATTACTACTACTAATACAACTACTACTAATACAACTACTACCACTACTGATACTACTACTATTACTACTACTAATACAACTACTACTACTAGTACTACTGATACTACTCCTACTACTACTACTACAAATTCCTTCAAATTCTTTAAAAACTGATACTACTACTACTACTGATACTACTACTACTACTACTACTACTTCTGATACTACTACTACTACTACTACTACTGATACTACTACTACTACAAATTACTTCAAATTTTTCCAATTCATCAAATTTTTCAAATTATTCAATGTTTTTCAGCTATTTCTTCTCTTCTGCATGGATCTTCTGCATCTTCTCCTCAAATCATTCTGCAGATTAGCATTCTCACTCGCTGTTACGCAGGAACAGCTTTTTCTAGTTATTATTATTATTCCGTCGCAGTCTAACTACTCCCGCATACTTCAACCGATTTCAACAATTTTGGTATCAAAACGTTTGGCTCGTTCCCAGCATGACTGCTAATTGTTCTAATTCTTCAATTTTTTTCAAATTTTTCCAATTTTTCCAATTTTTTCAAATTCTTCAATTTCTTTAAATTTTTTCAATTTTTTTCAAATTCTTCAAATTTTTCAAATTCCTTGAAATTTTCCAAATTCTTCAAATTTCTTAAAATGTTTTAAATTCCTTCAAATTTTTTTCAAATTCTTCAAATCCCTTCAAATTCTTAAGGTATACTATGCAACCGGGGTTGATTTTCCAGCGAGGCTCCCCCAAGAGGGCGAAAGTAAAAGTGCACTGTCGTAAATATGCTCAGCTGTTGTACTGGTTTCTCCGTCAAGCCAGGCGTGTTTTTTTGAGCTTAGCAGACAGGCGAACGCAACGAAAAGTCGAAAAAACAGCAGTACAAACAATGACTAACACAGTGAAAGTATGAACATGCACACAGAGAGAGAGAAACCATTCCAATGCAGTGTTTCCCCTAGGAATTTGCTTACCGGACGACCGGCGGAGCGGAGCGGGGGGGAGACAAGCTTTGCGCGACCGGTGGAGCGGGGGGAGACAAGTTTGCGCGCATATAGAGTTAGTTTTTTTTTTTTTTTTGGAATGTTGGGAGGCGGTAGCGTGAGGGAAACCCTACAATGTTACTTACAATCGCATCAGCAGAAACGCGAGGTCCGCGTCAGCCTTGCGGCCTTCTCTTTCTTTTAGCTCTCGCCATTTGGAAAAAGCTTGCCCGATGTTCACCTGTGTACGACTCCTCTTTCTGTCCAGAGCCCTTGTCCTCTTTCTTTCCTGCTCCGACATGGGCTTTCGCTGTTTTGTCGCTGGTTCCGCCATGATAACTGCACAGATATCGCCACTGCGCTAGCAACCATAGACATATATAAAGAGTAGACCCCGCATCTACCGCTCTCGCCTATAGGCGCTGACGAGATTTAGGGGCGCCATCTTGGGGCGGTCGACAACTCCGCTCAGTCTAATGTGTTAACCAGGTACAGAATCAATTTTAATCAACTATAACTCGTTTAATGTTGAACTAATTTTCACATTTGTTTTGCTTAAAACTTTAAAACTATAGCTATTATAACAAATGGTCCAGTGTGTTTAAATAATCTTAGTGGGGTTAAAAGTAATAGAATATTCTGACATGATGTATGTATGTTTTTAAAACACAGCCAAGTTTTTTATTACTATATAAACAAACACATTTGTACATGTACACATATATATGTACACATATATATATATATATACGTTCCAAAAAAGAACCCGTGATAGGCGAAATCTGTGAAGTAGTAACCTTTATTTATTTTTTTTAATTATAATACAATTAAATACTCCATAGTACATTGAAACCAAAGAACAAAATCTTTTTACAGGCCCAAGCATTTGTTTAACAAATAAAAGTACTGTATAAACGTTTTTTTTATTATTATTGACAACTGTGCTGTAAAATAATAATTTTAATCATCAATACGAACTGAAGGCTTCCAATTGCGGAGATCAGTACCGCCCCACCGCGTCATTGGATTAGAACGGGAGAAAATGAAAAATGATTATGAAAAAAATACGAAGTACAGTAGGACAAATAGCGACTCACGTGTATTTCACTGCTCTTCTGACTGAGCCGCTGCATCCTGATTGCGCTCTGTAGCGTTTTTTTCTTCTAAAGCACGCGGTGCAGGTGTGTTTTTGTCGACAGAAGAACATAGTTATCGGTAGTTGTTGTCGCTCTTCTTACTTCTGGGCAAAAAGATTCTTATAAACCGACATGCCAACACCGATTATTTTTGAGAACTGTAATGAACGGCAGCGGCTCATCAGTGCAAGTCCGTGAAGCAGCGAGACCGATATAGCGAGGGCTCACTGTATATATATATATATATATATATATATATATATATATATATATATATATATATAGTTTCCTCTGAGTCCCTGTGTAGAGCTTCTAATTGGTGCTGATTGGAAGTGGAGGCAGCTGGCCAAACTGACGTCAGCAAGCTTCCTCACCTGACAGCGCAAGCGCCAGATGATCAAACCCAGGTGGGAGCAGCTCAGGTCAGACCAGCTCGGAGGAGCTCAGCTCATTCTTTCTCTCTCTCTGCCACCTACTTCTCTCTTTCCCTCTCCTTCTCCAACCAGTTATTATTTTTGTTAAATAAATCCC